>NC_084471.1:24112034-24412034 GCF_027409185.1 Cynocephalus volans | reverse complement strand
TGCTTGGCCTGACATCCAAAATACAGAATTCCAAATGACTATTTTTGCCTCTAAAAAAAAATATGTATCTTTAAAAGACAGGAAGAAGAACTGTATATCTGTTTCCTGAATATCAATTTGCCACATGTGACAATTTGCCTTCTGTCACTGGATGGCTCTATTCTTTCTAATCCAAGACCCAACAGACCTAGAGAAAGATTAGAAACATTCATGCTGTAATATTAACACTTACAAAATCCCACTGTTCTTAACTGAGCTTTTCATTTTTGTTAAGATACTTAGCCAGAATGGAAGCTGCCCACACAATGCTTGTATAAAAATTATACTGGTTCAGTAATATTCATATCTCCACCCACTTTTGAGTGGAACAGAACAAGCATTAAGATATGCATGTACACATTTGCATAAAAATATACAATACACAAATTCAGGTTTGCATGCCCATTTCAAATGCATAGCACAATAGAAATGCACATTAGAAAAAGCAAAAATTATCATGTCCAGACGTTTTCCTCCCAAGATGGTGACTTTTTCTTTCCCTAAAAGGAAAGGGTAATAATAGCCTTAATTTATGGAGTACTTTTTCTTACTCTCCTCTCTCTATAAAAAATAGGAGTACAAATAAATAAATAAAATAAATGGGCAAATTAAAAAGGCACAAGTCCTTTTCTTCTCTAACTTATAAATGAAGGCAAGGTGTCCCAGAAGACTGGCTCTTCATGCAAATTAAAGGATGAAGTGAAATTTGTCCATATATTCTCTCTTTTATGATAGTCTTTCTTTCTCTTCAAGTTACCCCAATTCCTCGCCAGCCTCACAGTTTAGAGACCTCTATTGCAGAAATCTCCTGACTACTCTCTCCATTCCCCGTCTTACAGTTTGGCATATTTCAATTCACAAAACACAGGCTTGCACCATCCTATTCAGTCCTAACAAAGATCTTGTAATTTTGTAAGCTCACAAAGCAGATATTATTAGACCCATTCAGCAAACATATTTTCCTCTTCTAAGGGAAAATTCTAATTCGTTTTTCCTATATACCTGTTCTAGTTTTATTTCTTCCTGGTTCTGATTAATAGTTTGTTTTTCTAAGTAGAAGTTATTTCTTTGTGCAGCTCTTCAAATTAAAAAAAAAATCTGTTAGAATGTTCCATCAAATTAATTTCATCTGAAGTGAATCAGGTTTTGAGTGCTGATTTTGTTGGCAGCAATTCTTAATTTTAGATCTCTTTAAGTATTTTTGGATTTTGGTTTTCAGCCCTTCATCTACCTCCACTTTGCCACCAACCCTAATTTTTGACAGTAAGCCTGGATCCAGTCTCCACTTTTGCACACAACAGTTTTAGTCCCTCTGCCATACAGAAAGTGAGTCTCTAGATCACAGTCTAACTGTCCCTAGGCTCCAATCCTGTACACTACTGGGTTTCTATTCCATTTTTATTCCACTGAAATGTTTATCTGGATTTTGAATTTGGCTTGTCTTTTAGATTTTTTTGTCTGACACTTTATTTTCATCGCTAGGTACTATGAACTTTTGGGACCATCCTGACCAGAAGTTTTGGTATCCTCATTTTATAGACAGAAACGAACTGAAAAAGATTTATTAGCTTGTCCCAAACTGCTAACCTAATCAACGGCACTGTCTGGGCTCCGATTCAAATCTTTCATTTGGCCCTGATAATCAAAATGTATTTCATTTCACCGAGAGCTGCTCTCAATGAACTGGTGATCAGCTGTGGTAAAGCAAGAAAATGCATGACTTAGAGTCACAGGACCTGCTTCAAGTTCTGAATGCCAGTTCCTAGTTCCTCTTGGCCTCAGTTTGCTCATTGCAAAATAGGACTATTACCAAACAACTTACAGAGTTGTCATGAGATTAATGCATTGAGAACTTTTCAAAAAATTCAAAGCATTATACAAATGTAGAGGTTTTAATAGCTAAAATATTTGACTTTTTAAAAATATGTAAGTAATATGTGTTTAATTCTGAGAAATAATAAAATACAGGTAAGCATGAGGAAAGAAATCACTTGTAATATAATTCATCAGTATATTCTTCCAGATTTATCTCCATATATGTTTTTTAAGTAGCAACTGAAATGAGCTCTTAAAACTTTACCTATATCTACATATACATGTAATCAGTGAAGAAACTGGCTCCTCAAGGAATCTGGGGGAAGGATGTTGAACAAAATTAGAGACAGTAACATTAGGTTGTTTGTCAAATACAGTATTGGGTTGTCTCAGCTTGATTTGCCATAGTCTGTGTTCAGATCTCAAGGAGAAAGTTTCCATTTAGGTTAACCCTTTCAACAAACTATTTGTGAGTTAATCTTTTATTTCATTGTTGTAAGCCAAGAATCCCAGCTAGCTATTGTATCAAGTAGCTCACAGAATCTCTGGAAGGGCTAGAAAACCAAGCTCTGAGTTTCAACACCAGAAACAAAGCATCCAGGGTTAAAGCCAACAGAAGAAATACCCACTCACGCTACCTGATTGTTCCAGAACTACCCATCGCTTTCATCCATGAGGACCTACACTGAGATTTAAGACATTTCACCAAAACTGTCCCCAAACAGCAAGACATTGCTCCCACTCTGTTTGTTACATGTAACTGCTGCCTTCTTCCTTCCTTTCCTCCTCTAAGTAGTTTGTTAGGTGGAACCAAGTTCCAAGTGGAACCTTAGCCTCAAGGGAAGCTAGAAATGAAGTTGTTTTTTGTTTTTTGTTTCAGTTTTTCAGGCTGTATGGTAGAAAGGTGAAATACATTGGAACTGGAATGGATAATGAGCAAGCCAATCTGCAGCACCTGCCGCAAGTAGGTACGATAATTTCCCCCACTTTACATATGCGGAAACTGAGTCTTGGGTAGATCGTGGTCTTTGATCAATGATAACACGTAGTATAGGAAGAATCCAGGATTTCAGCTCAGGTATTCTGATCAACAATCACCTTTTTAGCTGCTGTGATATTTAATAATTACTTGTTTACATGACTTCTCCCTAAAAGAATATGAGTTTCTGAGGAACAAGGATTCTTTCTGATTTGGTAATTTTCAGTATCAAATGCTGGGGGCTGTTATTCTCTCATTCAAAACCTTTTATTGAATATTTACATGTGCCAGGCACTCTTCTAGGGACCTAGGAATATGTTTTGTGAACAAAACAGGCGTTCCTGATCTCATGGAGATTAGCATTTAATGGCAGATAGTCATGAGGTAAAAAATTACACATTAAACACAACTGGAAAGATATATGGAAATGAGAGCATTTAAATAAGGGATTTAGGCTAGTTTTGGAGGGCAGACAAGGACAGATTTCTCTAGGGAAGCTGCCTGAATCATAGGGACCTGTAAAGTGAGTGAGTGGATGTCACCTAACCTAAAGGACAGGTTCTGGAAAGAGTATTGTAGGCAAATGGAAAAAGTAGACTATGAGAAGCCCTTGAGGTTGAAAGGAGGTCAGGGAATTGAAAGAAGGCCAGTGTGGCTGATCACAGACAGTAGGAAGGAGATTGAAGTTGGGATAAGGTTAAAGAGGAAGGAGTTCAGCACACATTAATCAGATGAATAAATCTGTGCATATGCCAGTGGAAGGTAGCTGAGAAGCCTTCTAAACTTTTTTATGCTGAGACTCTGTATTGCTAGAGCTAGGGCTGAGACCCTTCAAACCCATTGTACAGGCTGGGTCTCCAGACCCCTCATACGCAGGTCCACACTAGGTAATTGGGAAAGATCCCTGGAGCTGTTGGCAGATGACACAAGCTCAGTCCTCAGCAGAAGCAGCAGCAGTGGTGGCCTCTCGGGGCATCCCAGGGGCACTGGCAGCAACAGCCTCCAGGAGCAGTAGCAGCCTCCACGTGCCCCCCGCCCCTGGGGCATCCCAGGGGCAGGGGACACCATGGATCAGAGCCACTCATCCTGTATACTTAATTCCATAACCCAGGACACCTGGGTGTTCCCACACATCTACATCAGACAATAGCTAAGGAACAACAGGGCACATGTGCATATTTTCGTCAAATGCTTAGCAAGATTCTGAACATACGAGGGGCCCTGACCATTTTCGTATGTTTTCCCTACAGACTACTATTCCAAAAGAGCCAGTGTACCTCTGCATTTTTGGAAAAGGAGAAGTGAGGCCAGAGTGACAGGCTGTCTTAAACTCATCATAATATTGGTACTCTACATTAACACTTTAGAGTGAATCACTTTTGTGGCTGTTGTAGATTCTGCAAGAGAAAAGTAGAATAGACCCAATTATCAAACACCTTAAAGTAAAATGGAAAAGACTAACAATAATTTAGTATAATTAAAGTAGATGGGTCCTTTCTTTTCCTTTTTATATGAACTTTGAGAGAAAATTTTGTCTTTATGAATAAATTAAAATCTTTAGAACTTTGCCTAAAGCTTCCTTTCAAAAAATGGGAAATGCTTACATTAAGAACACTATACTTTGTTCTTTAATATATTTTTAACTAAATACAAAAAAACCAAACTGTCCTATTTCTGTCCAAAAATATGCAATTATGTTTGTAAAGCTAGGGCTAGGGCTCACAGACCCCTCAAGCCCGTTGTACAGACTGGGTCACAAACCCTTCACATGCAGGTCTACGAGCTAGATAATAGGAAAAGGTCCTGGGAGCCATGGGTAAAAAAACTATTAGACTTTTATCAGAGCTAGGAGCAGCCACCCTAGTGGCCTCCTGAAGCATCCAGAGAAGCACTGGCAGGAACAGCTTGCAGCAACAGCCTCCAGCAGGAGTAGCGGCCTCCCCATGGCCACCCTTGGGCATCCCGAGGGTGGGAAGCACTGTGGATCAGAGCCACTCATCCTTTATTCTTAAGTCCATAACCCAGGACACCTGGGTGCACATGCGCAATTACATTAGACAATAACCAAGGAACACCTGGGAACATGTGCCTATTTACATCAAATACTCGGCAAGATTCTGAACATTTGAGGGGCCCTGACCATTTTCCTATATTTTCCCAACAATATTCCATCTATTCTTGGTAGGAATAATTCTCAAAATTACTCAACCAATATCTAATATGAGTTTTCACACCTTTCAAAGATTTACATTACTATATCTTCCAAAATAATGGTTAAAATCACATATTAATTTATGTGTGTATCTTTTAAGTCTATTAATGAAACATCTGACTGTTCAAACACATTTAGTGATGAGCAGGAACCACATTCAATGAAGAAAATTAAGTAGCCTTTCTGACTCTTTGGGAATAGACCCAATATCCCACGATTCATAATTGTTTTAAAATAGATCACTTATCTATTATTTGAAGTTTGTTTTCATAGACATAAACTTGAACCTCAAACATTGTCTTTGACATTTATGAAACAGCCTTAAGGTTACATTTCTTTATCTCATCTACTTCTCTCCCAGGTCAATGGACAAAGCACAAGGCTTCTAGTGTAAGGCTGATCACTTTGTCCTACAAATCTCATTGCCCCCTCCCTCCTCAGGGACAATTATCACTCCCAGCATCTGTGACCATTTCCTCTCAACTAATTCTTTTCCCTAATCATATAATCATGCTCAATTCTCTCTCATGGTAAAAACAATCAAAGAACAATAATAGTTCCTCCGTCTATAATCCTTGTCTTCTTTACATCCAAGATGTTTTAGAGTTTTTGGTGTTCACTGGCTCCTCTTTCTCACGTCTCATTCACCTCCACTGCAATTTGGCTTCTGCCCTTATACGCCAATGACACTGCGCCTGAAACCATCACCAGTGACCTCTAAGTTGCTACATTCAGTGGGCACTTTTCAGGTTGGGTTGACCTCTCAGCAGCATTTGACATTATTAACCAGAAACTTCTGGAAGCAGATGGCACCACAAGGAGGAATAAGCCATGTTTCCAGTATCACCACATAGAAGGGCACCCACTAATACTCAATTAAACTGTTACGTATGCAAGAAATAAACTAGCATTGTGTTAAACCAGTGGGATTTATGAATCTTTATAGCACTTAGAATTATTTACCTTGACAAACATATGAAGCTTATGAGGTCATTTCTGATCTCGTCTCCCTGACTGGCCGCATCAATCCTCCCCTGTGAACTCTATGCCCTGGCTACACATGCTATTTTGTGCACGTACATGGCTGTGTGTGCCATTGCCCGTGCTCCTCTTAATTCCTTTCTTCCTAGTATCTGTTGACACACTCATTCTTTTAGCTTCACCTACAGCCTCTAAGAAAGTTTCCCTGTTCCTGACAGGCAGTTACTCTCATTGCACCTCATATGCTCCTCTATCGTAGCATTAACATTATTGTATCATAATTGTTTCTGTCCCCTATTGAACGTCTTGAGGGCAGACACCACATATTTGCAGCGGTGTTTCCACTGCCTAGCATTGGGTCTGGCACATGATAAGAGGTTCTTAGGTTTTTTAAATACATGAATTATAAGAATTGTAAATTGAAATGATAAATACTGAACCTTTACTTGAAATTTTATAAGAACACTGGGTTCTGACAAAGAACACATTTCTGGCTTTATATTTTCTTTTCCTTTAGTTAAACCCTAGCTATTAAAGATTTATAACTTTCTTAAACTCTTGCCTAGCATTGGTTTTAAAGATTACTTTTGGGCCAAAACTACATGAACCAAATACAACATTTGTATCTAATTTTCTTAGGGCTGATTTTCTATGCACAATAAATTTATCTTCTGCAAATAATATTTGCATCTGATCAGTCACTTTGTATTCCAAATGTATTAATATTTTAATTAGCTATAAGCAATAGGGAAGAGATTTATTCAGTCTTCTGTAGAAGTGCTAATATGATTTTAAAAAACAACTAAGAGCACTAATTTTGTTGTCAATTTCATATCTTTGTAATTACCTCTTAAATAGGCAGCACTTTTCTCCTGGTAATCATTGCTGTTTTCAAATGGCTTGGAAAGAAGAAAAGCATTTAAGCTAATTCTTAGAACAGATGAAACTATTTATTTTGACATTTCTCGGCTGTAGACCATGTCCTTTCCGATTCTGAAAAAGACAACCTGGAAATTTCTGTGTTTAGAACAAATAATTTTAATAACTTTAGAGATGATTAAAATTGGAATCAATTTAAGGTGTCAGATAAGATGATCACAATTCATCTTACCTCAAACGTACTGGGCAGTGACACTGGTTGAGTTGCAGTCAAATCATTGCTGTGCCAGGCTTAGCTCAGTTGGTTAGAGCATGGTATTATAACACCAAGGTCAATGGTTTAGATCCCTGTACCTGCCCCACCAAAAAACAACAACAACAACAACAAAAAGAACAAGTTACTGTGCCAATCACTCAGTAAAGGAGTCTGAACTGTCAATGGGCAGGATCTAAGGAAATGAGACATAACTCCTTTCTCTCCAGCTCTCTCTAAGATGGACACACATTAACAAGAGAAAATGTAGGGTAATTCTTTTAGGAAAGGTCATATTAATTGGAAGGAAGACAAAAATTTAAGTGGGTTGTAATACAAGAGATAGTTTAGAGAAACAATGGAAAGTGATGTTAGTATAGTTTATGAGGTAGAGGTTCCAGTTGCTAAATATAGACAAAGAGAACAGAGGAATATAAAGATTCTAAACTGTTTCAGAGAGAATCATGGAACTCGAGGAGTATAAAGGACTTTAGAGATAAATTATTTTAGTTCAGCCCTTTCATTTTAAAGAGGAGGAAAGTGACCTTTAAAAAGGTTAAATCACTTGACTCAGGTTGCACAGAGAGTTAGTGAAAATAGTGTCTGTGGTTTCCTATGGTGGGGATGGGGAAGAACATATAAGGGAAGAAAGGAAGTGGGTTTCTTTTCATTCTGATCTAGAAACACAAATCCTTTTAAAGGGTATGCAGACCTTTTTAAAAAACAGCTGGCATCACCTGCAGAGCTGAACCAAATGCTGTGGTTGGTACGCAGGCTAGGCCAAAAAAATGCTCTTTGTAAAATTCTCTTTGTGCATGGATAACCTTCATAAAATTGTTCATGCTTGCTTTTAAATTACTTTGCACCTGTCCTAATTGCTCCTGGGTGGGAATGTCCTAAGAGTTACATAGATTTTGTAAAATTGGGCTACTGGCATTATTTTTAGGATCACTCTGCCTCACATGGCTTAGAGAACATTTTCAGCTACAAACTTGGATACCTCATGCTACATAACTCAATTTTAATTTTCCTACTAAAATATTCAACTTATTATCCTTTCTTTTACTGTATGTTTGTTTCAAGAGATAGTTAGTCTCCACAATTGTGATTGGGGTATCAAATGAATTGCATAAATTTACTTTGAACTCCTAGCTCACATGATATCTATATTTTGACTCACTTTTCATATATACGTTCCTTGACAGTCACCCCTGTCTGAACTATTTAACTCTTCCTGTTTTTAAACCTAGCCACCTCCCTAAATGCATGCATGAGGTCTCTCTTTCTCTGTCTCTGTTTCTCCCTCTCTCTCCCTTTCACACACATACACACACACAATCATAAAAGCATCTTTTCCAAGTGGAGAGGTGTGAAGTACGTGAGAGGTCCGGAGAAGGCCAGGAGTCATAAATGTGTACAAGCCAACTTAAAATGTCATATAAAGACATCAGTGAGAATGGTACAGTGGGGAATTTCAAGGACCTGTCCCTCTACAGAAAAGCAAACAAACAAAATTCTAGCAAAACTGTCAGAATCAACTTTGTTGGAACTCTGGAATATAGTCAAAGGTTTACAGCTACCAAGAAAAGTCTTAATCAAGAAAAAAGGTGACTAAAACCCAGGAGGAGAGAGGCTTATGATGTTTCAATTTACCCTCCATTGCTGGCTCAAGGATGGTCCTGAAGACAGCAGCCTGTACTCCCAGTGTGGATGCCGGTGCTGGAGGAAACAGAGCAGACCTTGTTCTCAAACAGTTGTGTCTGCCTGTTTTGATCTGTTGTGTGGCTCCCTAAAGGACCAACACAAAGATCTGTCTTTATTTTACATAACTCCAGACTCTCTCAGGTCACAGAAGTGGCCATACAGAGGGGGTCTGTCAAAAATATTTATAGACAAATAAACCATCCACTGCCACCAGAGACAAAAGATACTAGCTGGAGCAAACAATAAACAAACCAAAAAACTTGGGAGGAATGGCTGGGGAGGGAGATGCTTTGGGGAATAAAGATTTTGAAAAGCTTCCACATACAAGAAGGCTAGGGCAGGCCTAAGATCAGAAATAACCTGAGAAGGCTCTAAACTCTCAATTTTGGCTGAACTTCAGTCTATGTGCATGCAGAAAATAAAGTTGAAGGCAGAGTTGTAAGCTAATCAACTGAGTGGTGAAGGCTTGGCCAAAACAGACACACACAGCCCAGTTTCAAAGACTGGAAGAATTTTTGTTTTCTCTAGGCATTTAAGGAAATCTCTGTCAAATTACTAGATAACCACTATTAAGTGATCACAAATGACAAAGAATACAGTCATTAAAAAAGAAAAATTTAGCAAAGTCCTAAACAGACTACAACAACATAAAACAAGCAACGACAACAAAGCCTGAAGCAAGAATCACAATAATACATAGAACTTTCAGGAGAGAACAGAATTGTGGTTACTAGAGGTGGGAAAGGGGATTTGGGGAAGTAGGGGGTTCTTAGCAAGAAAGTGCTTAATAGGCACACAGAGCAATTACATTTTGTATTGATGAATGCACTAATTATCTTGATTTGATCATCATACATTGCACACAGGTTTTGATATTCAACTCTGTACACCAAAAACATGTATAATCAATTATGTTTGTATAAAAAAAAACAACTGGGGAGGGAGAGAATCTGATTTTCAGTTATAACATTATAAAACTGAAAATGTCCACTTTTAAACAAAAAGTTATTAGACATGCAAATAAACAAGAAGGTATGGCCTATTTACCGGAAAAAAAAGAAATGAACATGAGTTGTCCCTGAGGAATCCTAGACACTGGATTTACTGGACAAATCGATTAAATCAATTGTCTTAAATATGCTTAAAATGCTAAATAAAACCAATAACAAAGAATTAAAGGAATTCAAGAGAACAATGTTTCACCAAATAGAGACCATCAACAAGGAGGTAGAAATGATATAAAGAAACCAAACAGAAATTCTGGAGCTGAACTGTACAATACTGATATAAAAAATTTACTAAAGGGGTTCAGTAGCAGATTTGAGCAGGCAGAAGAAAGAATTAGACAACTTACAGAGAAGTCCATTGAATTTATCTATTCTGAGGTACAAAAACAAAAACAAAGTGAAGAAAAATGAATAGAGCCTCAGCACATTTGAGACATCAAGAATATCAACATATATGTATGGGAGTTCCAGAAGGAAAGGAGACAGAATAGGGACAGAAAGAATACTTGATGAAATAATGGCTGAAAATTTCCCAAATTTGATGAAAAACATAAATCTCCATATCCAAAGAGTTCAACAAATTCCAGGAAGGTAAATTCAAAGTAATCTAAATCTAGACACATATAATCAAACTGTTTAAAGTCAAAGAGAAAATCTTGAAAGCAGCATGAGAGAAGTAATCATCTTGTGCAAGAGATTATCTATAACTATTGATTTAACCACTGAGGCCTTAAGGCAGTGAAATGACTTATTTAAAATGTTGGGGAAAAAAAACAAAATACATTAACCAAGAACTCTAAATTCAGCAAAACTATCTTTCAAAAATGAAGGAGAAATTTAGACATTGCTAAATAGACAAAAGGTGAGGTAGTTTGTTACCAATAGAAGGATCCTAAAAAAAAAATGCTAAATGTAGTTTTTCACACTGAAATAAAAAGAGAGTAGACAATAACTTGCAGTTATATGAAGAAATAAAATCACCATGCTATGGACTGACTGTCTTCCCAAATTCACTGAAGCTTAATCCTCACTGTAACTGTTGAGTGCAGCAAATCCTGTTATGATAATTGAAAGCTGGGGTCTTGAAAAAATGGCTATCATAACATTCATATGGAACAACAAAAGACCCCAAATAGCAAATTAATCTTGAGCAAAAAAAAAAAAAAAAAAAAAAAAATACAGCCAGAGGCATAATACTACATGATTTCAAGTTATACTGCAAAGCTATAGTAACCAAAACAGCATGGTACTGGCATAAAAATAGACACTCGGACCAATGGAACAGAATAGGGAACCCAGAAATCAACCCACAGACTTATAGCCAACTGATATTTAACAAAGGCAACCAGAACATACACTGAGGAAAAGACTGCCTCTTCAAAGAGTGGTGCTGGGAAAATTGGATATCCATGTGCAGAAAAATGAAATTAGATGTGCGCCTCTCACCATATACCAAAATCAACTCAAAATGGATTAAAGATTTAAGTATAAGATCTGAAACTATAAAACTACTAAGGGAACATAGAGGGGAAACACTTCAGGAAGCAAGACTAGGCAAATACTTTATGAATAATGGCCCCAAAGAACAAGCAACAAAAGAAAAAACAAGTAAATGGGATTGTATCAAACTAAAAAGCTTCTGTACAGAAAAGGAAACAACAGACTGAAATGACAACCTATAGAATGAGAGAAAGTATTTACAAACTATATATCCAACAAGGGATTAATATCCAGAATATACAAGGAGCTCAAGTAACTATACAGTAAAAAAACAAATAACCCAATTAAATAATGGGCAAAGTTTCTGAATAGACATTTTTCAAAGGAAGACATACAAATGACCAACAGGCACTTAAAAACATGCTGAACATCACTAACCATCAAGGAAATGCAAATTAAAACCATATTGGGATATCATCTCACCCCAGTTAGACTGGCTATAATCAAAAAGACTGAGAATAACAAATGTTGGTGAGAATGCAAAGAGAGGGGAACTACCTACACTGCTGGTGGGACTGAAATTAGTACAGCCACTATGGAAAACAGTATGGAGGTTTTTCAAACAACTAGAGATAGATCTACCATATGATCCAGCAATCTCACTTCTGGGTATATACCCAAAGGAATAGAAATCACCTGCACTCCCACGTTAATCACAGCTCTATTGACAATAGCTAAGATATAGAACCAACCTAAATGTCCATTGACAGATGACTGGATAAGGAAAACATGGTACATATGCACCATGGAATACTCCTCTGCCATAAAAAAAAAATGAAATTCTTCCTTTCTCAGCAATATGGAAGAGTTTGGGGGAAATTATGTTAAGTGAAATAAGTCGGGCACAGAGGGAAAAATATCGCATGTCCTCACTCTCATAAGTGGGAACTAAGAGAGAAAGAAGGAAGGAAAGAAAGACCACAGTGGTGCATTGGACTTGCAGAGGGAAAGAGCATACCTAGGGTTGCCAGTGGGGTAAGGGGAGGGGAAGTGAGGTTGGGAAGTAACTGGGTGGGGGACATGGTAAATAATTGCAATTTGTGGTAATGGGCATGTGGATAGAATTGATCTGATCATCACATCTTGGGCACAGGGTGTGATGGTCAGCTTTGTACCGAATGATTATGCATTATTAGTAAAAAAAGAAAGAAAGAAAACTGGTTGAAATAGAAGTTAAAAACAAAAAAAAGCAACAAAGAAAGAAAAAGTGATTAGATTGTGAGGACCATGCCACAGTGAATGGATTAATAAGTTGATGGTTTAATGGTGGTCACGGGTGTGCTTCTGAGAGGCCTTTAAAAGGATAGTGCATGAGGAGCTCTCACTCTCTCTGCTTCTGCCATCTGCCATGTGACACCCTGCTTCGCTGTAAAGAGTCACTACTCACCAACAAGGCTCTCACCAGATGTGTGCCCTGGACTTTGGAATTCCCAGCCTCCAAAACTATAAGCAACCAATACTGTTTCTTATAAATTATCCAGTTTCTGGCATTTCTGTTATAAGGAACAGAAACAGACTATGATACACCAGTAAAGGTAACTAGATAGGTAAATATAGCAACAAGTATTATTGCATTGGTTTATAGCTCTTCTTCTTTTTCCTGTGTAATTTAAAAGACAGATGCATGAAACAATAATAAATCTATGTTAATGGGCACACAATGTACAAAAATGTAATTTGTGACAATAACAACACAGAGAAGAACAGACCTATATAGAAGCAGAGTTTGTATACCATTGAAGCTAAGTTGGTATTAATTCAAACTAGACTGCTTACAAATTTGAGATGTTAACTATAATCTCCAAGGTAACCACTACAAAAGCAAGTAAAAAATGCTCAGAAATGTAAATAAGAAGGGAACCAAAAGGTATTTCAAAAGGGAATTAAATTGATTACAAAAAAAAAAAAAAAACAAAAAAAACTGTAATGGAAAAATTAAGAACAGAAAAGTTATAAGACATGCAGAAAACAAATAGCAAATTGGCATAAGTAAGTCCTTCCTTATCAACAGTTACTTTAGCTGCAAATGAATCATACTCTCCGTTAAGAGGCAGAGACTGGCAGAACAGATTTAAAAATGATCCAACTATATGCTATGTACATGAGATTCATTTTAGATCCAAAAACACAAACAGGTTGAAAGTTAAAGGATGGAAAAAGATATTCCATGCGAATAGTAATGAAAAGAGAGCTGGTGTGGCTATGCTAATATCAGACAAAATATAATAAGTTAAAAATTGTTAGAAGAGACAAAGAAGGGCATAATATATTGATGAAAGGGTCAATCCATCAAGAAAATGATGATAATTATAAACATACATGCCTCTAACAACAGAGTCCCATAATATATGAAGCAAAATTGACAGAAATAAAGGTGGAATCGAGTTCTACAATAAATGTAAGAGATTTCAATACCCCACTTTCAATAATATAAACAATGATTAGACAGAAAATCAATAAGAAAACAAAGGACTTGAATGACACTAAGAGCTAACTAGACCAAACAGACAAATACAGAACATGCCCTGGAACTAGACAGTAGTGAAGGTAACACAACAGTGTGAATGTACTAAATGCCACTGAATTACATACAATAAAACTGTATTTTAATTTTAAATTGTAATCTAATTTTATTACAATTTTAATTGTTAAAATTGTAAATTCTATGTTATGTTTATTTTTTCACAATAAAATTAGTTTACCGGGTATAAAGGGAAAACCACACTCACTTTTTAACACTCAAAATTTTCAGATAGACTGGGTCACATTCATGCCTTTCTAAATGTATTTGGCTAAGGTCACTTAGTTCTGCATTGGGGGTTTGTGTCTGTCTTAGTAACAATCACTCCAAGCCTAATAGTCTCAATCACATCTCTGAGGTGTTTCTCTCTTTCTCCAAAGCATTTTCATTTTATCTTGAGAAATGTCTCCCTTACAGTAATCTAGGTTTATGAGTCATTTTCAAAATCACAAAGAGCTACATTATTCCACCTTTTTGAAAATATCTAGAATGCAAGTGCTTTGGAGAAATCTTGGTATTTTCTGCCTTATAAGTCTTTCAAGAGGCAGCCAGTAAACTCAGTGGTGCAGAATTAAAATAGGCACTGCAACAAGAGAAGAGAATTTGTCATGCAACTGTCTCATTTCCTGAGGCACAGAATTTTGAAATGAGTCCTGTATGTCTTAAAATTAAACTCTCAGAGGGCAGGGCTTCTTAAACTAACTATATACCCAATAATGAACCATTTTTGATGAATATTTTCTTGAAAAGTTAAACTTATAAAATAAGTACCGTTCACAAAATTTCTTCTAGAGTTTATTTGCAAATGCTTTTAGTTTTTGATTTTGTTTTATTTTTGAGAGCTATGGGGATTTTAGCATTTCTACCTGTGGTAGTAGAAAACATGCTCTAAAACCAAACATACCTAGGTTTGAATTTGAAGCCAGGAACTTCCAAGTTTTGTAAGCATGTATAAATTTGTTTATTTTCTAAGCTTTAGTTCCCCTATGAATAAAATGACATAATATTATCTAGTTCTCACTGTTGTAATAAAGATTAGAAATAATATATATAAAGGAGCAGTCACAGTATACAAAAAGAATAGGTGCTCACACTGGTGGTTTTGTTTTTATAGTTAGAGTGTAGAATTTTTAAACACCTCAGACCTCATTTAGAACAGTTCTCACATTTTACCAGAAAGCAAGCTGAGGATCAAGAAGAGTACCATGACATAGGTCAATAGGTCATAAAGCTAGAGAGATTAGCACGGAGGTTTCCTGCTTAAACCATAATCTCTTCCCTCCCTTGGGGTCTCTTTACTAGGAATGAAGTCTCAAATTAAACTGAAGCCTTAAAACAATTTATTAAACAAAATGGAAGGCAAACCTCAGAATATTCAGAAATCTGACTTTTATGTACCTTCCAAAATTGAAATGTGGCCAAAGATGATGCATACTTCTAAAAGCTTTGCCAATGTCTGTTAGTGACTTGAAAGCAATAGATACTATATGAGACATACAATTTCTTCTTTCCCTTCATAAAAAAGAAAAACAAAAACACATTTGTAGACTCTAATGCTATTATAGTTAATAATTAAAGTTCTTCTAAGATTAAAAAAAAATACCTCTGGCAAATTGTTCTGGTTAACATAGAACCCAGCATATAATAAGCATTTAATAAAAATTTGCTGAATGAATTAGTGAATGTGTATATTCTCATAATGCTAGTGAGAAGTAATGATTAATACAAGAGTAATAAATAAAAACGAAATAAACACCAAACATTTTGGTAAATATCTGGGAGAGGAAAAATCTGTGCTATGAGAACAACTTGCTCAGACAAAGAAACACTGAAGGACTTCAGAAAAACCACAGACTTGAGTTCTGCCATAAATACTTTACTGCAGCCACCAAAAGTTCTCCTTTGCCTTTAAGAAATGTGATGAAACTATGCCTTAACTTGCTTTCTTATTTCCATCTATCTTGTAATCTGTGTTGAAGACAAGATAAAAGGATATACTGTCAAGAGATCAAGATATCTGGTGAGTTCATCCCCATCAGAACAAAGACCCAGCTGAAGGTAAAAATCATACCATTTATAAAAACCTTACAGCAATCTCACAAATCCATTAATTATGACTTAAAAGATTGAGTCCACAGATTGAGTACCTCAGCTCTCATTGGCAAATATTTTTTTTCTTTTTTGTACATTGGTTCCCTAAACTTTTCCTGATACATATGAAAGCTATTTCTGTTAAGAATCCAGATTTTTTCCCTAAACATTCTAGTTATAGAGTCTATTATAGATATAACTAAAAGTTCTCAATAATTCTTTAAAAACACTTATTCATGATAGCCATATGAAGGTTAGGTTTCACAATGTAACTTGCTTCATATTGTAATTAAAATTTTAAGTTGACTCTCACCCCCAAAGTGAGATCCCCTCAAGTCCAACATACACAAAACCGAGTCACACTAGCCCAAGTCCAGGTTGCCTTTTTCCTAACTGGAATCTTGGCTTCTTCCCACTATAAGTCTTCCAGTGGTACCAGACCAATCTCATGAGATGCAGAACAGTGTGATGTGGTCTTCAGAGTCAGACACAGGTGGATGAAATGCTGGCTTCATTATCTGTGAACTCTTGGGTGAAATTCTTATCTCCCTTAAGCCTCAGTTTCCTTACCTGTAAAACTGGGATAATACCAATCTCATAAATTTATGGAGGAGAGTAAACACATGTATTGTCTATAAAAATTCTAGCATATGGTAGGTACATAATAAATGGTAGTTGACTATTACTATTATTATCTTGTAGCACACTGCTTTCTCATGTCACTTCACACTCAAATACCAGAACGAGTTCCTCAGGCCATATCAAATTAAATGCAATCTCTCCTATTGTGCTTTTAATGCTTTCTAGATTCTGGCCCAATTCCATCTCCTCTCCCAGAATTCCAGGGCATAAACAACAACTCTGGTCAGCCTTGTTTCCTTGTGATCTCTTTCACTCAGCATGTCAATTCCTGAATGTTCTTATTCTACTTTACTTTGCTTGCTCCATCCTTATAACAGGACCTTCCCATTCCTTAAAGTTTCAGCCCCTGTCCTATCCAAGTCCTCTATGGAACATTCCCTTAAAGATACGACTAGCCCATTGCTTTCTTCTAGCTCCTAGCGCCAGGTCTCAGAGAAAGTGGGAAAAGAATGGAATTTGTCTGTAACGTACTCTCATTTCCCTATCAGAGCCTGCTCTTCTTTCTACATAATCTTACCAATTCACGCATCCATTTTGCACTGTAATGGGGGCCATTAGTGAATACTTTTCCATTGATTTTACTAGGATTACAGTCCAAAGAAAGGATGAACTTATTTTATGCAAATTATCTTGATTTCAGGTAGGCTTCTTATTGGCACACTGGGTTCTCTCTTGGTTCAAGATAAAAGAAGTGTCACAAAAATCTTACAAACCAAGTTGTAAATATAAGTTAAATAATAACAAAATGTGATGTACTCTTATGAAAGAGTATTAATAAGTGGATCTATACAACCAGGAAGATCTTTAGTAATATGTCACAGGGATCTGAAATGAACCATAGACTCTTATATTCATTAGGAACATCATAGAATAGTGTAGCAATTCTCAAATACAGGCTCCTGGGTGCTACTCCAGAAACTGCATTGGGTAAAGCCTTGGAAACATAAAAATGTTTCTCTTGTGATTTTAGATGCACCAGGAATCATAAATGTAGTGGGGAAATTACGTGCTTCAAAATTAAAATCTGGATTCAGGATTTGTCTCTGCTTCTTTCTTTGTATGTAATTGAACCTCTCTAAACCTCAATATTTCCTAATGGTGAGCATTAGGAGAGAGGAGGCATGTATAGTGTCTGAAATATAACAGACACTCACTAAATAAGAGCTACATATCTGTAATTTGGATGAATACTCCAAAGAAATGCTTATCAAATCCATCCTTGTCACAATATTGGGAAAGAGAACTGACACACACACAAACAAAATGCTAAAATGACCTTGACCCTTGGATTACTATGCCAAACACTCACAATAGTAATTGAGAAATTAAAGGACAGGATATTTGTGGGACAACAACTGATGACACAAAAAAGAGAAAACAACCAGAAGTTTTCGTGTTTTTTTACTGAAGTTTTTTCAACTTCAGTAAAAGATAAGTGCACGATTGAAACAATCTTTGGGATAGAGAATTAGGAAGATGGGAGGGGACCAGCATGTTCAACAATATTTATACTCTCCACAGCTCTTAGTACAGAAGCTTCTTTATAGAAAAAAACAACTCAAAGGCATTTTGAACAAATAAATAATAATGTGTGATGCCAATAAAAGGTCAATATGATCTTTGTCTGTGTTACTATTAATAACTAAGTGTGATATCTGACATTGATTGGGTGCCTATGTGCAATACAATGTGCTAAATGTCTTACATGTATTTCCCTTCCTTGATAAGACTTATCTCAAAATCTCTGTAAATAATCATTTCTTCGATCTGCAATTTTAAACCTAGGCACTCTGAGGCCTAAGCTAGTGGAAGTGCTAAGTCATTATACTAATTCCCATTAAATAAAGTAAATGTGCTTAAGTTTTCAGAATTGGTAACTGCATATCGGGATAATGCTAGAATTATTTCCCTTGTTTTGATGTAAATGTCTGTGTTATTCATTTTAATAATTAATTCAGATCTGCATTTACAAAGTCTTTTTATATTTTCCTCTGGCAAATTTATCCCTTAACAAAAGTTTAGGTTCCTTTTGCTCTTTTTATGACTTTTCTAGTTTTCCTTTGACTAAAAGGTGAGTAATACTAATTTAGGAGAATTTTATTATTCAGAATTAGACAGGCCCCACTGCCCTGCAAAAAAGGAGCTTACTTCTATTTGCTTGGCTTTCTGATTTGATGGCTTCTGTGTAGAGAATCAGATTTCATTTCGTATTTGCATTCATCATTTTGTCTTACGATAATTTGCTTCCCTTATAATAATATCTTGTTTGCTAATATCTCTGCTTTCACGCTGTTCGCCATTGCAGAAGGAAACATTTCTCTTTAATACCTTACATTTCCTCCTTCCCTGCTTAAGAGATATTTACCCAGCTTACGCCATGTACCTGCTCATTTATTTGAGATTTTATATGCTTTGGGGAGACTTTATATCTCTTCTCATTATTTGAATAATTATGGTTCTTGACTTCTGTGACAAACATACCCCTTGAACTATTTTAGTTCTATCCTTTACCTTTTTTTAGTGAAGAGAGAAGATGGAAATTATAATAAAAATTATTAAAATCCACAAAATCCAGATGTATCAATCAGGGTCCAATCAGAGCACAGAAACTACAGTTAGCTGAACAGAAAAAGTTTAATATATAAGGAATTATTAATTGTAACAGGGGATTGGAACATTAAGGGATTGGTCAGTAAAAAGTAAAGGGACTCTAAAAATATATAGGAATAGCAGATATAAGGAGAAGGCACCACCCTAGAACTGAGATAAATGCCCAAGAAAGATGTTGCCCCCGCCTCAAGACTGAGGTCTGAACTTTGTCACTGAGGGCACAGCCATGGCTAGTGGAATGGCAGGCACTGAATAGATCTGCCTTCCCAGAACTTGCTAGAAATCTGCTCTCTTGGATGCCAGGGAAAACCGTACATAGGGAGGTGTCTGCCTGGAGTCTCTCCACTGTGAAACTGGCCAAGGTAGGTGCTAGGGAACTGCAGGCTGCTGGGTACTGCTGACCACCATGCTCTGCAGGAGTCTGATGCTGGAGTAGCTGCTCACACTGTGGGAGACTGCTGAGAAAGCACACCAGAACTAGGGAGGAAAACCCCTTCCTCCTGTGCCTTTAACTGACAGAGCTTAACATTGTGCAGGCTGGTAAAGAAAAAATATTTTAAGGGCTCATCTCCATTTTTGCAGAATAGGCAATGGGGTATAAATTTGCAGCTGAGAGACAATAAATTGATAACTGGTACACCAGGTAAACGCTATCTAGCAGGAATCTCAGAGGATCATCTGGTTCCATTTCCTATCTTCCAGCAGATTTATGCTTAAGCCATTTGAGATAGATGTTTGTTAATTCTGTTTAAACACAGGTTCCCTTTAGAATCTATTATTCAGATTGTTTTGTTGACTGGTATATCCCTATCATCTAACACAGTCTCTTGGCCATAGTTGGAATTTAATATCTGATTAATAAATTACATGAAAAAACCTCTATTTATAAACCACATTGTTGGTTATGATAGAATGAATTCCTACAAGTGGAATTGTTAGTTAAAAGATTTTTTAAGGATCTTGATACTTGCTAAATTACATTCCAGAAGAGTATCAATTCATATTCCAACCACAGTATATAAGAATGCCCTTCTTAGTCTACTATTATCAGCATTAGGTATTACAATTTTTTAAAAATCTAATTTATAATAATATATCATATTATATTGCTGTGTTAACTTGTATTTATTTAATTACTGGTGAGGTAGAGAACTTTTTAATGCAATATATTATTCAAATTGTCTGTTTTCTTAACCTAATTTTCTACTGAGCTATAGGTATTTTTCTTACTGATTTTTAAGAACTCTTTTTATTAAGATAGCAACAATTTGTTATTTTTTAAAATACAGTTTAACATTTGCTCTTTAATTTTCATATGCTGCTTTGTGACATTCAGATGATCTTAATTTTTATGTAGCACAAAATATTGATTCTTTTCTTTGTGATTAAACTATGCTTTTATCACTAGAAATTCTTCCCCATGTAGAAGTCAAGAAACACAGCACCCATACTTTGTTCAATGTTATTTTGAAAAAATGGAGTTTACTTTACCCCCTCTAAAAAGGGACTATTCTCAATATCATAGTTTCCATGACCTATTGATACTTTCTTTATAAAATATTATGATTCTATATTTAGTAGGGTCTTTGAATTCTGTTACATTCCATAAATTTCTGCTTTCTACTAGTATCACAATTTTTAAAGTGGTAAGTTTAATTCATTATGTCTCTATATTTAGTCAGGTCTTTGAATTCCATTAAGTTCCATGGATTTCCACACTCTACTAATACCACATTTTTTAATGTGGTAGGTTTAATACATTCTAATGTCTTGTAGAGAAAGTCCCAGACTCCCCATGCATGCGTGTACACACACACACACACACACACACACACACACACACACACACACACACACACACAGTTCTACTCTATCACACTTTGGTCAATCAATAAATACTTTGGGACACCTTATGTCCAGCCAGGAATTGTGCCGGATGCCATGAATAGAATAGTGGATAAAATTGACACGGTCCCTTCCTTTATCGAGCTAAAAGAATGTAGAGGTGGCACTAGACAAGTAAGCAGGGAACTGTATTACAGATAGGTTATCCCCGGGCAAGCACAGTGTGCTATGAGCAGCCACTGGTCCAGACTTGGGTGAGAAAGGAAAGCTTGCCACAAAAATAAAAACTAAAATCTAAAGAGTGTGAGGTCTGTAGAGGAATTAGCCAGGCAAAAATGTCAGAACATTTGGGAAATGAAGAAGTTGCTGATCTCTTCAATTCTCTGTTCTTTTTTAGAGTTTTCTTAAATATATTTCCTCCATTCATTCATTCATTCAAGTTATTTTGATGATGCAGTTTCTAAATTGTTTTGGAGGCTAAGAGTGAAATATCACTCTGTTATCCAACTTTACACATTTCCTCTACAATTGAGACACTTGATATAAACTAATCTACTACTTCTGTGTCTTGCACAGAATGTATCCTTAATACACAAACTAGCTCCCCTTTTCAAATCATTCTCTTCTTGTTGTTCCTAACCTGGAGGGTTATTCAGGTAGACACGAATTATTCTCCAGGGTTTATTGTTTGCTTCCCATGTGACCTGCATGAAACCACAGACAATTATTTTTTTAAATATTGAAAAAATATTTGTAGTCAAATGTGCTATGAGAATGAAAAATTAAGCTTATGAACAGTAAAACAATTATTCTTTCTATAGGAATGTTGGGGTTTACGAATATAGTTTCTTATTGTTAAAAAATATTAAAAAGTTTTTTAAATGTGTAATTTCCTTATATATAATCAGTTTTATAGTATCTTTGAAAATTGTTTGCATTCACGTAGTACTGCTCACTTCCTGTAAAGGGGACTGCACAATAGGATGTTGTTAATCATTTTAACCAAATGTTTCCAAAGAAAATTAATTCTTTAAGCATCAGTCAATATTTAATAGACTCTTTGATTTTTATGTATTTATTTCAGGCAGTATACTAATCATATTGTAATACTTTTAGTTATTTTTGTTTATTTTATGTATCCTGATAGTCATATAAATATTAACTGTACTTTTCCCTGTCTTATTTTCCTATTTTTTCAGTGGTTTTTGTGAAGTGCTAATGTTTCATCATATTTTTCACTTGTAGAGCTTGGTGTAGAATCCAGCTCACTTTAAATGGTCGATTAATTTTGACAGAACTAAAATTGAATTATGAAATATTTCTAGGCTGACAAGAGAGCTATGGTAAATTCTTAGCTTTTCTACTCTGAATTGGAATTTTCACCTTTTTTTGCTTCTCAGAGAATTCCTAGTCTAGACTAAATAATTAACTAACTGGCAGCATAATGCATTAGTTGTGGGGAACAGGAAGCTGGTTTCACATTCATCTTTTCCACAGAATCTAATCATGGGCAAGAGTCACTTAACATTCTCAGGTCACACTATTTTATCTGTAAAATGAAGCAATAGGATTACAGACTCTTCAAAGTTCTTTCTACCTCTAAAATGCTAAAAGTCTGTGACTGTACATGAACATAAAAAGACCTAATGATTCAAATGTGAACCTAGGTATTTCTTAAGGCCAAATGTCATATACTAAATAATATACTACAGGAGATTGCATTATTTGTCCACAATTACTCATCCCCTCCTTCAGCATAGCTTTCCTGTAGACAAAGAATAATTCCCTGCCTGCTGACTTTGGGCTTGGCCATATGACTTGCTTTGACCTATGGAATGTTGTGGAAGGAACAGTGTGGTAATAACAGGAGAGACTTTAATAAGCACTACATGCTTCTCATCCCTTTCTCAGAAAACTATGCCCACTGCCATAAGCATAACATGTCCCATGTAGTCTGGGACACGAACCTGGGTCTCCCAGTGAAAAAATGTGGAATGTAACAACTGAACCCAGCCTGGCTCAGTAGAGTGCAGCCAGCTTGCAAACCTGTCAGCAAGAAATAAAGCTTTCTTGTAAGCCATTAAGATTTGTGGTTTGCTGTCACAGAAAAAGCTGTCTAATCAAGTACTAGGTGTAGTTTTTAAGAAAATAATAAAAAAGAAACTATTTTTGAAAGTCTCATACCAAACACTTTATTAAGCATCTCCCTATTACCAGGGCTTTTGTTCCTTCCTTGACACCCGACATTGTACTCTATCAGCTAAAATAAGACATAGGAAAGAAGGGAAGAAAAGGCAAGTTAATAATGTGTTTCTGAAGTTATTTCTCCAAATTAATAAGTGTTAATGGTACAAATAGATAGAAAGTTTGGAGCCAATCATCTAGCACGATTGTCAATGTATTATCAATATGATTTGGTTGATAAATTAGATTTAATACGATTCAGTGAATTTCGTCTGTCTGAATGGTCAAATTTGAATATCTTTATGGAGTTTTCTTATTGGATAAAATTCATTATCAAAACCTTTAAAATTACATAATCATTGGGCTAATTGGTGATTTGTTTATGGTTTGTAACAGAGCACAGGGGGTTGGGAAATGCTGAACATTTGGCTATATTTAATTTCAGAGGAAAATTTATTTTAAATTGTGTGTTCTACTTTTTCTTCACATTTCCTTTACATTCACATAAATAATCAAGAAGATGACTAAGTACCTATATCAATACCATGAAAGCTTCTATGTAAATTCCAAAAGCTATAAAAAACAGATGAAGTAAAACATATCTACTATGTAGGGAAGATAATAACTGTAATTAGACATTTTCTAAAAATATTATAAATCTATAATAATTATAAAGAAAATTCTAATAATCAACATTGCTGTAGAAAATATCCTAATGCATCACAAGGACATTGATTGTACAGCTCATTGAAATTAAATGGCATACTGCTAAAATCTACTGGCATATTTAAAAGTGGAGGGCATATTATGGCAACTGTGACCTTAGCAATTTTATCTATACTTAGAAAGTAACATGACACAATAAAACTTTGTAATACCTCCCAACATTGGATGGGCTCTAATTACCTGCCAGTCTGTCTGCTGAGAGACTTTACTACATACTATTTTTACATATGTTATCTCATCCAATCTTTATAAAAAACCTATTGAGGCAGGTTCTATCATTATTCTTACTTTACAGATAAGGCAACTGTGGTTTAGAGACATAAGCTACTTCGCCCAAGGTAAGTGAGTAAAGGTCAGGAAATATGACTTGAGAATTTAAATTCTTTGTGTTAAAGTGCATCCTAATGAGTAGAAAATATGAAAAAAAGTCCTTTAAGGTCATAAGCCTGATTTAGAGATACTAAATGTCATACCCAAAGGTTCATGGTTAGACACAGAAATTAAACAAGAACTTGAGTTTTTGACCATGGTCTCTTAACACATTATAAATAACACATATTTATGAAAATATCTGCTATAAAGTTCTTGAAATTTTATATCAAATATGAATTTTATCAATCAAGTTTTAGCCTAATTTTTATAATCACATCTTATTAGAATTAATCAATTTATATGCTTATTTTTACATTTCTCCTCTGAAGAGTTCAATAACCTCTAAGAGATACATTTTATCCCAGTAGGGGGCTAGGAGTATGAAAATAATTAACTCCTAAGATATCTTTGTTATTTTATTCATATTTGATTACTTAATTAAGGAAATTGTAAGATACCCAAAATAAGTTGAATATAGACAAAATAATTAAGATTTCCACTTGGATCAAATCGCACATCTCAGGAATGTTTGAAAACCATTAGAACCTGGAAGACTTAAAATATGCTCTTAAGCAGTCAAATATTTTGCAAAAATTAGGTGAAATTTTTTCCATCACCTCATAGTAGCCAATGCAGTAAAGGACTCTTTCCTTTACTTAGCTTGTAAATAAATGCTTAGGAAAAAAAGATTTAACAAACTTCCCAATTTCTACTTTTAGCAAAAATGATGACTAATAGGAAAGGAAGGTAAATAATGGAGAAAATTGAAACTAGGTAGGAAAGGAAGGAAGAGATGATTTCCCTAAGTTATAAATTCTTTAATAAAATCTATTTAGTAAAAGCTTCAACTGTTCATTGTTTTACCAGTGGCTTAAATAAAATCATGGATGAGATGCTATGATTTGCAAAGAGGAATACACAATATGATTTTTAATAGATACTGGGTCCCAAGAAATTCAACAAGGTGAAATTCATAAGTAATAAAGACAACATTTTGTAATGACTTAGAAAAAAAAAGTCAGCATTCCAGTAGAGGCAGATATAACATAAAATTTATGATGCTTAAGTTTCAAGACACCTAATTAAACCAACACCTTCCAGAGCCTGTACTAACATATGATATTCTTTTTCTTAGAGGCCCTCCAAAATTATATAAGCTTCAGGCCCCATAAAACCTGGATTTGCTTTGAGTTTCAATTCCCATAGGATAGAAGCTGCCTAACTCTAACATCTAACTCAACAAACATTTCAGATCAAACAAGGGGAGCAAATAAAATCACCATAATCCATACCAGAGCATAACTTGGAGGTGGAAGTCAATTTACATGTAAGTGGGAGAAATACTCATTTGAGACCACTGAAGTTGGCTCCAGAGTCTGCACGTTGGTGAGAAGAGGATTCATATATATGAAAGGAAGATGAGACAAGCTCTCCGTGTAGATACAAGTCCCTTCCTTCTCACCAAGTGAGGGCTCTGGAGACAACTTTGGTGACCTCAATCGAATATTTCTTCCAGTAACATGTAAATTGACTTCTGTTCAGGCATTCTCCGAAAGGAGAGGGTCCAATCAGAACCACCCTTAAGATGTATGAGACCCTGGGCAAATATTTTGTTTTTGTGGGACTCCTGTCTATATAAACAGTTTAATTAAAAATGTATTACAAATTTATGAACCCATGTGAGGTATAGTGATTTACTGATGAAGATTTAGAATGATGGGGAGAAGAGGTATATACATATTTGTTTACTGTACGATCAGTGCACGTGAAAGTCTTTGTAGTGTCTGGTCACTTCCTCTTTCTGTTCAGATCAAGGAACCATACCTCCAAGTCCTTTGTTGTCTTATGTGCTATTCTCACCATGAGAAAAACATAGCAATGCTGTTATTGTTATTGCCATGGCTCTTTGAAAACTGTGTACTTGAACAACACAGACCCTTTGGCACCTGTAGTTCCCTAATACTATTTACATAATGCTGATTACATGATTAATCATGACACTGCATCATTTGTCCAGTTGCCTGTGAATTCTGACTTCAGTGACTCTCAAAGGTTGTTATGGTGCTTCACTGATGGTGACCGTGAATGCAAGTCATTCCCAGAGTATTTCAGAAAATGCGGATGATGCTTTGTTTTCTGGTTATGTTAAATTTACTGATTATAATTTTATAGCATAGACTCAACACATCTTCCAATTATGTTTCTCTTGAACTATTTAGGTCAAAATCACTGAATTCCTAAAAATGTGATTGCTTTAGCTGTTGGCTCTATTCCTACCTTCCACAAACTGCCACCTGTGGGGAAGATAGGTAAGGGGCCTATGAGCAGTAGGAGGAGGGAGTTTCTATTTGTGCAAAAGCAACGTCCATCCTTCAGTCAGCATTTTTAGAATTGCCCTCATGGAGAGCACAATACTCCTGTATCAATTGGAGAACACTGATTAGAAGGGCCCATTGGCAATGCTGAGCAACAGTCTTGAAAAGTCTCAGAGGACAGCAACATGGCCATCCCCAGAGGGCTGGATAACATCTGGCATAGGGCCTGCAGAGGGAGTGGAGTGAGCATTCTGGTGACAATGGCTGGGAGTGCATAGGATCGAGGATGCCTCCTGCAGTCCCTGCTGCCCACAGGGCTGCAGACTGCAGGCAGCACCACAGGCAGACACAGACCAGTGAAAACACACAGGCCCACAGCTCAAGCCCAAGGGTTAGTGACAGATAGTTGGTGGCCCAGAGCTCTGAAACTCATCTTGTGTCTGATATGAGAGTCAACCAAATCAGCATGTCAATACTCTCTGGTGGGCCAATTTCATGGGATCCCACAAAAGAAATATCGTAGTGGCTGGCAGGAGTGATCCACTAACCAGGCTACTCTCCTAGAACTAGGGCGGGCCATGGGGTCCTGGGACAACCTAGAGTGTGAGTCCCAGAGCTCCTGGGGGGCATATGGATGATTCCAGGTGCAGAGTAAAGAGTTGTAGAGTGTCTCAAAGGTGCACAATGAGGACCAGAGCCCAAGTGAATCAGGGCTTTTGAGGCACAAGGCCTAATGCAAGGACTGCCCTTGCCTGGGTGTAAGGATGGTTCTAGGTCCAATTCTAAGTGAGAAAATATTCAGAACAGGGCTGAGACCTGGTGGATCAGAGTGCTGGATACTAGAGAGTTGGAAGAAAGTATCTCAGTGGGCAGGAATCAAAGTCGTGGTCTCTATCAGGTACCTCTCCTGATATAGAAGGGGGCACTTTAGGTAGTACATGTGTTTCTTGGAGATTTGATTATAAAGAGGGAAAAATTACTTAAAATAGGGATCATACTGAAATAAAATTGTAAAAAAAAATTTAAGAAAAGACAATAACAAAAATCACCAAAAGAAAAAATGAATAATTTTAAAAATCCTTCATGTATCAACAGAAGTAGCCCTTGGACTAAGAAAATCAGTATTGCTAGACTTGAGCCTATTTGCCCTGGATCCCATCCTTGTTCTCCTGTTCTTTTTTCTCTATTATGGGGTGGCTGACCCCTATGGACTATTTCCCCAGGCTGCCAAATCAGCTGATTTCTGGTTTGTGGCCTGAACAGCCAATTACAAGCACCTGTGAGAGACTGGAAAGTGTTACGAAGCCTTGTGAAGCATTTCCATTAGCAACTGTTTCTTTTCTATGGTTCCATTATACCCTTGGTTGTCTTGGCCCTTGGGCTCTGAAAACACTATCATCTCCTTTTTTCTCTCAACCTAGGGATGCTAATGACTTCTTGCTTTTGCTAGTCTCTGGATCACTTCACTGCCCCTTGTTTGGCTTCTCTGCTCCCATCATCTGTGGAACTAATCCTCTGATAAATATACAGGAAATAATTTAAACAGTGTGGTATTGGCCCATGAATAGACAGAAGGACAATGAAACAAATAGAAAGTCTAGAATGGTGGGAAAGTGATATGCATTCAGTAGAGACAGTAATTCAGGCATCCATACAGCCATTCTGTTTTCCACTTTCAGTATATTATTCAATAAGTTACATACGATATCCAACACTTATTATAAAACAGGTTTGGTATCAGTTGATTTTGCCCAACTGTAGGCTAATTTAAGTGTTCTGAGCACATTTAAGGTAGGCTAGGCTATGCTAAGATGTTTGGTAGGTTAGGTATATTAAATACTTTTTTGACTTAAATGATATTTTCAACATACAATGGTTTATGGAGATGTAACACCATTGTAAATCGAGAATTATCTTTATATGGAAATTGGATATATGATAAAACTGACAAATCAAAGCACTGAGGGGAAAGATGACCTTTAAAATAAATGGTGTTGGTACAGCTTGATAGCCATTTGGAAAAAGCAAAAAATTGAATCCTATCTCACACATTACCACAAGATTAATTCCAAGATTAATTTTACATAAGTGTAAAAAAAAAACTACGTAAGCTCTAGAAGAAAACACAGTACATTCTATTATAAGCTGTGAGTGGGGATAGCCTTTCTAACCATGACTCAAAATACAGAAGCAATAATAGAAAAGATTGAGAAATCTAACTACTTAAAAAAGAAGCAGCCCCCAAAAATCCATCATAAGCAAAATCAGTGAACAGATGATAATCTAGGAGAAAATATTTGCAATGTACATCATAGACATAGGTCTAATCCAGTGTTTCAAAAGCTCAGCACTATTGACATTTTGGGACAGATCATTCTTTGTTGTGGGGGCTGTTGTGTGTTTTGTAGAACTTTTAGCAGCATCTTTTGCCTCTACCCATTAGATGTCAATATCACCCCCCCCCAAGGTGTGACAACCCCAAATACTTTCAGACATTACCAAATATCCCAGAGAGGGGTATGGGGAGGGAGGCAAAATCATCCCCAATTGAGAATCATGGGTGTGTTCTAATATATAAAACCATCTTAAAATAGTGAGGGGACAGTTCAAAACCCCAATAGAAAATTGGGCAAAGACATGGACATTTGATAAAAAGAGAGGCAAATGGCTCTTGAGCACATAAAAGATTGCTTAACCTCATTCATAATAAGAAAAACTAAAATTAAAATTATTCTTCGATATGTTTTACCTATCAGACTGGCACACATTCAAACATCTGAAACAATTCTGTGAGCTATACATTACTGATGGGAGTGCAAAATGGCACAACCTCTCTGAAGGGGAATTTATTAATATCTAACAAAATTATCTTCAAATTCTCCTTTGATCTAGGAACCTCACTTCCAGAATCTTCCCCAAAAGATATTGCTCCACAAATACAAACCAACATACACACAAGATTATTTACTGTTGTAAAAAGCCAAAAGTAATCCAGGTATCCATCAATAGTAATGACAGAATAAACAACGACACAGACACCCAATGAAATACTATGTGGACCTTAAAAGAAGTGAAAAATGTCTTAATGTACTGATACAGGATAATGTTCAGAGTGTATTAAGTGGAAAAAGCAAGGTGCAGAACAGAATGTGTGTGTGCGTATGTGTGAGCATGCGTGTGTTGCAAAAAGTAAGCTCTTTAAAATGTTAACATAGAACATAAATGGGAGAAATAAAGTAGGGTATAGATGGAGCAGGAATTTTCTGAGTACACCTTTTTATGTAATTAGACATCACTTGATTAAGAATTTATTATTATTTTTCTTAGTGTGAAAAGTATATGGTTAAGTAAGAGAATGCTCTTTTTCTATATGCATACTGATATATTTAGGAGTAACATATTAATTCCAATACTTATTTTCAAATTGTTCAGCAAGCGAGATAAAAAGATGGATTGATAGATGAATAGATAGACAGAGACAGCGAGATAGAGAGATAGAGCAAATACGACAAACACTAATTGAATATGGATTGTTGAGTGGTGGGAATATGTTCATTGTACTATTCTTTCAATTTGACTGTTTGGAAATTTTAATAATAAAAATGTGGTAGAAAACATTGCACAAATATAGGATGAGGTATGGCTGAACATAAAGAAGACCTGGGTGTGTAGGGGATAAAAGGGGCATGATTATTCTGTCATTACACTATTTAGAGAACACAAATATTAGTATCAGACAGCTGATGGTATGGAGATGCTAGGGTGGCACTAGATACACCTTCTAGAGCCAAAAAGGCATTGGGGGAGCTGTCTCAGCTGGCAGTGCTGACAACAAAGCTAATTAGACAAAGATCTACAGATACAGAGTGTTTGGTCATGACTTACAGAAACAGGTAGTGATAAGTGGTGATGTTGGCAGGGGAGATTCTACCTCAGCTATCATTTTATGGCTTATGGATCATGGTGATGGGTACAACACCAAGAAATCCAGAGAGGATGCAATTGTCATTAAGGAGATATCCACAGGAAGGATTTACGATGAGATCTAGCCAAGGGTATAAAGGTATTAGATAGAAACCTAGAAAGGCCAATAGATCCAGATGAATTCTAAGCATCTCTTTAAAAGACAGGCAACAGATATTCAATGAATTCATTTAAAATTATATAGTCATAGCACACTCCCAGTCTCAGACAGTTTTTGCCCTCTGGGTGGAAGGTAATTATTTGTTAATAAGTACCTGGCTTCACCACATGTACACTAGTTTTGGGGTGAAAAGGAAATATTACTTTAATTGACCAGTTGGAAGTTTCACAGGTCTGGAATTTAATTACCTGTTGGAACTGTACCTAAGATATTACAGTCTCATAACATCTTATTGCCTTTTTCAATGGCCATAATCTATCAGAATCTTAGGGGGAAATTGTGCATTGCATACAGAAATAACAAACATTGGAATATAGTTAATTCTAAGATTGAAAGAGAGACTTACAAGTACCTAGATGCACTATTTTGAAGTTTAGGTGGAAAGACAGATTCTGTTTAAGTGACAAAAATAAACTGGGCTTCAAAGTTCTCTGTTGTCTTCACATTTTGCAATACAGTTTCTGATTTTGGATACTGCTGTGGGTTAAATGTGTCCTCCAAAGGTTCATGATTATAAACTTAATCCTCATTGTAACAGTGATAAGAGGGTGTGAAATCCTATTACAGTCATTGAAAGATGGTGCCTTTAAGAGGTGATTAGATTGTCAGAACTATACCCTCGTGAATGGATTAATCCATTGATGGTTTAATGGATAGTCATGGGCATGGTTCTCATGGCTTTATAAGGAGAGCAAATGAGAAGTTTAGCTCTCTCTTGCTCAGCCATTCATTATGTGACATGCTGTGGAGAGTTCCCACAAGAAGTCCCCTCACCAGATGTGCTCCCTGGACTTTGGACTTCCCAGCCTCCAAAACTATAGGAAATAAATTTCATTTCTTCATAAATTACCCAGTTTCAGGTATTCTGTAAGCAACAGAAATGAACTAATACAGATACCAAGGAAAATCTAAAGTTGGATGAAATTGTCTTTTGTCAAACTATCCTTACTCCTTTTCTGAGTTAGCTCATTCTGTATGGCATTTAGAGCTGTGTGTCCTACTCCACTTCCTAATTATGCAGAGCTTTGAATTGTTTTCTAGGTTTCAACTCTAGTTGTCCTTGTCTAGGCAGCATATGTACTCTGGGAAACATATTGTGTTGTATGTATCTGTCTCTACACATTTATGACAAGATGGGGCTCACAGGAAGCTTTGGATACATGGTGATAGCTTGAGGGAAGAGGAAGAGTAGGAAAAAAAGGTTTCCTAGTCCCTGAGCCTTAGAGATCACTGTAAATTACCAATTTAATAGATAAGGTTCATGAGAAGAGGTGTTTTTGCAAAGGGATGGATTAAGGGTCAGATGAATTAGTTATTAGTTTATTTACTAGGCAAATAAATGTATCCTTCTTGGTATACATGATGGCTAATTTTACGCATCAACTTGTCTAGGTCACGATACCCAATTTTTGGTCAAACACCAGTCTAGATGTTGCTTTGAAGGTATCTTTGAAATGTGATTAACATTTAATCAGAAGACTTGAGTACAGCAAATTATACTCCATAAAGTTAGTAGGCCTCATTCAATCAGTTGAAGGCTTTAAGCAAAAAGGCTGATGTCCCACGAGGAAATAGGAATTCTGCCACCAAATTGCCTTTGGGCCAAAGACTGCAACAGCAAGTCTCTCTTGGATCTCTAGCCTGCCAGCAGAATTTGAATTCCAACTCACAGCTTCCACAATCTCATGGGCTAGTTCCTTAAAACCTCCTTCCCCTGACAAACATGTATGTTTGTATGTATGTATGTATGTATGTTTGTATGTATGTATGTATGTATGTATGTATCGATCTATCTGTCTATCTATCTATCTATCTGTCTATCTATCTATCTATCTATCTATCTATCTATCATCTATCTCCTATTGGTTCTTTGTCTCTGGAGAAGCCTAATGCAATATACTTCCTCATCTGTAAGGATCCTCCAAATATTTCAGTTTTATAACTCTCTATATAAAGAACAGATCTTTGATGTTAAATTGCTGCCTGAAAATATGGAGCTCTAATTATTACAGAAAAAAAAAATTTCTCTGAAAAATATTTTCCTTTTCTGTTGATAATGCAAAGGTAAACTCCACCAGTATATAATAACAATATATTCCTAAAAGTGATATCTGAACTAATAATTAATAATGCTTTACCATTTGTTAAAATATTCCACAATGCTGAAGACATTTAACTACATTAAAATGTGACCCAAATTTCCATTAGTATTATTTCTTTAAAATTAATAACATAGAGGAATGAATATGCAAAGCATAGAGAATTTTTATCGTGGTAAAAATATTCTGCATGATACTATAATGAGGAGTACATGTCATTTATACATTTGTGCAAACCCATGGAATATACAACACCAAGAGTGAACCCTAATCTAACTGTGGACTTTGGGTGATGATGTGTCAGTGCAGGTTCATCAATTGTAACAATTGTTATCTCTTTGGTAGGGGATGTTGATAATGGGGGAGGTTACCCATGTGTGGGTGCAGGGGGTATATGGGAAATGTCTATACCTTCCACTCAGTTTTGCTGTGAACTTAAAACTGTTCTAAAAAAAATAATGTTCTGAAAAAAATTGATAACCCAAGTGTGAATAAAACACAGATTACATAGAACTTCAGGGTTTAAAATCAACTTGCACCATACTGATACCACTTAGGGTTCTTATAATGCTGTGTTGCTTATGATTCAGTGGCAATTAGTCAGAATATACTGCAGCTGTTTGTAATTTCAGGGAAGAATAAGATGTTTATAAAGAGAAAATGTTTCATTATCTCTGCTTTTTAGAATTCCTTTCTTTGTAAATGGTATTTTATGATATGTTTTTCCATCCTCATTTCAAATCCTAAACAAAGTTGTTAAATAGGGTTTTATCATACATGGAAAAATTGCTACATATTAGTTTCCTCCCCTGCTTCCTCCCCTAGTTCTATACATGCATACACACACTCATGAACAGCATTTTTATATGTGACAATTTCTGGCTCTGCACAAGATGTTACTGCAAAAGTACACTGTGTCAAATTTTTTCAGCTTTTTACATTTCTACTCTGAAATGTAGAATCTGCCAGGGTTTCAGATATACTGTAATTCCCTTTAGTTTTTTCATCTCAACAGTTATTTAAATTAAGTATCATGCATGTCTCATCAACATATTTGAATGTATGCATTCCTTCGTAACGTGTGCCTTTTTTATTACATTGGGCTGCATACCCTTTTTCTTCCTTTAATTCCCTAATTTCTGGGATGATATTGGAATTTGCCAAGAATATAACAGTAAGGGTCTATATAAAAAAGAAGCATCTTCCTTAAAGATTTAGCATGGAATTTTGAGGCAGCATGAAATGTGGCATGAAAAAAACCTTCCAATATCCAGGAAGGTGTTGGGCCCATTTTTAGGAGCAAACATTATCGGTGAGCCACATGGTGCCTATGGGTGGAGGATGAAGATGGAGCCTGCGGCAAGTAGGGGAGGCATAACCCAAGATAGCGCCAAAAGGTTTTATTGGTCCTCCAGTATTTCTGCACTCGTGAACTCTGCGTGATCGCTATGCTCAACATGTTAGTACAAAATGCATGCCCACGTGATCCTTTAATTGATTGGTTAGTTCATGGAAAGCCCTTCTTGCTTGCTTATATAAATAGCAGTGTAACGGCAATAAAGTGGGACTGCCCTGACAGAACCCCTGCCGTGTCTGAGTGTCTCTTTCACGGGGCTGGGTTGGCGAGCAGCAGGCTCACTTTTCCCCGAGATCCCTCGGTCCCAACACCGGGGGTAACCCTGTCGGCTCCTTCTCCTTCTGGGTCTGCGGGAGGACCCCAGGCACGCCCCCACAGGAAGGCACTTATTAAGTTTCAGGTGTAGGTTCACCCTCATTTTACTACTGTTACAAATATCTTATCCTTGGAGTTCCACCGAGGAGGTAGTAGTCAACTTTCCCATGAATGAGAAAAAAGAGAAACTATGGGGTAATACAAAGAAAGGAAAGGACAAGAATCAGCCATTATGTGTGTGTGATAGTAAAGAATTACTGAAGTATAGTATGACGATTAGAAGATGCAGAAATATACTCTCAAGGTTTCAAGATAATTGGGAGAGGAAAAAGAGGAACGCCAGCGTAGTGGACATATACTGTTTTTCCTTGACTAGAATCCTCCTTCATCTAGTAACAGCATCATGATTTTCCTTTGAGAAAATGCCCCTCTCCTATCATATGGATGAAATCTCACTTGCAGTGCCCCATCCTTCCCTGACCAGGAGTGTTGTAGATTTGGCCCAATCCAGGCAAATCAGATTCTCCACAGGATGTGAATCTTTAATTGAGTGACACTAAGACTGAAAAATTTTCAAGTTAATTTATCTAAATGATGCTGTTTTCCATTCCTTTGGTTACATACCCAGTAGTGGGATTGCTGAATCATATGGCAGTTCTATCTGTAGTTGTCTGAGGAACCTCCATACTGTTTTCCATAGTGGCTGTACTAATTTACAGTCCCGCCAACAGCGTAGAAGAGTGTCCCTTTTCCCTGCATCCTCGCATTTGTTATTCATGGTCTTTTTAATAATGGTCAGTCTAACTGGGGTGAGAAGATATCTCAATGTGGTTTTGATTTGCATTTTTCTGATGACTAGCGATGTTTAGCATTTTTTCATGTACCTGTTGGCCATTTGTATGTCTTCTTTTGCAGATCACTGGATAAGGAAAATGTGTTACATAAACACAATGGAATACTACTCATCTATAAGAAAGAATGAAATTCTGCCATTCGCAGCAACATGGATGAGTCTGTTGAAAATTATGTTAAGTGAAATCAGCCAGACAAGGAAAGAGAAATACTGCATGTTCTCACTTATAACAGGGAGGAAAGAAAGAAGGGGGGGAGGGAGGGGGGGAGAGAGAGAGAGAGAGAGAAAGGAAGGAAGGAAGGAAGGAAGGAAGGAAGGAAGGAAGGAAGAAAGAAAGAGACCACAACAATTTGTTGAACTTTCAGAAGGAGAGAACAAATCTAAGGTTACTAGAGATGGTGTGGAGAGAGGGAGGGAGTTTGGGGAGTGATGCGTCGGGTAAAGAGCATAAAGAAAAATCATGATCTTTAATAATGAATATGCTAATAATGCATAATAAAAATTTTTTTAAATATATAAAAAATATTTTAAAAAGTAAAAAAATTTACACACCTTCTTTGTTTCTGATATGCTAAGTTTTGTTTATGGACTTTCAATGTGAATTTGATAAAAATTTGACTTGGATTCTTGCCCTTCGTTAAACTACAATTCATATGTTTATGGACTTTTTTAAAGTATGGTTTCTGTTGTCAAACAATAAAGATGGCTACCTCCCAACATACTCTGTTTTCCAGCGTCAATTAATTCAAGTTCACCTGGAATTAATGAGTTTGGGTAGTTTTTATCTTAAAGGATGCATGTTAAACAAAATAGAAGTTTCAGGATAATTCATTAGTTAAGTTAGAAAAGTGTTTGGGGATGGGGCCGGCCTGTGGCTCACTCAGGAGAGTGCGGTGCTGATAACACCAAGGCCACGGGTTCGGATCCCATATAGGGATGGCTGGTTAGCTCACTTGGGAGAGCGTGGTGCTAACGACACCAAGTCAAGGGTTAAGATCCCCTTACTGGTGGTCATCTTTAAAAAAAAAAAAAGAAAGAAAAAGAAAAAAGAAAAGTGTTTGGGTACATCAGGGTTTCTTAACCTCGCACTACTGACATTTAGAGTTAGATAGTTCTTTGCTGTGGATGGCTGTCCTGTGCATTGTATTATGTTTTTCAGCATCCCTGGTCTGCATCCCTAGATGCCAGTAGCATCCCCCTTCAGTTGTCAACTGTTACCTGGGAGGAGGGGGCAAAATTGCTCCCAGTTGTAAACCACTGATATATATCATTGTGGTTAAGGGCATTGGTTTCAGAGCCTGACAAACCTGAGCTCAACTCTCAGGTCTGCCATTTTCTTACTGTTGACCTGGGAAAGTTACTCATTTTCCTTATCTGGGAAATGCTGATTTTAGTATGTATGGCCTATCTCCTAGGATTCTTGAAGAGATTAGATAAGACTAATGCACTTAGCTTCATGACTCACCTATAGGAAAAACTCAATAAAAGTCATCATTGTTATTAATACTAGTACTATCATATGCCTAAATGCAAACTTTATGACCCAAATTGCAAGGAAATGACTAACCAAAATTTCCAATGGTATTGTTTAACAAAGGTATAATGAACTAAAACTCTAAAATAAGTAAAAACACCAACCAAGGGCTGGCCATGGCTCACTTGGGAGAGTGTGATGCTGATAACACCAAGGCCAAAGATTCAGATCCCTATATAGGGATGGCCAGTTGCTCACTTGGGAGAGCGTGGTGCTGACAACACCAAGTCAAGGGTTAAGATCCCCTTACCGATCATCCTTTAAAACAACAACAACAAGAACAACAAAAACCCAACCAAACAAATAAACAACTAAGCTCTAAATACAATAATTCTTAAATGGGACAAAAACAAACTTTGTGATTAACTCTTTGAATTTGAAACTCTTTGCATAAAAATGACCAGAGTAACCATGATTTCCATACATGACTGCTAAGGAAAAGTACAAATAGGAGAGATAAAAATGAATAAAAATTACATGTTCAAAGCTCTAGTCCAAAGAAGTCCTAAGACTTCCTCTTCCTCTAAATCCTTAGGTGTTGGAAGTGAAAGAGACTGAGAAAATGAAAAACTAGAATGTGGAATAGTGTCACATGGAACTGACATAAGAACAACAACCAAAGCCAAAATGTAAATGAAAGAATTTCATACATGTGCATTTCAAATGATCTCAGCCACAGAATTAGAGAAATGACAGATGAATCGTCAAACCACTCACTGTACAAAAAATGAACTGAACTTTAGTGTTTTGCTTAATAGAAAATCCTTTCTTTCTTGACTCAATTATGACCTCAGACATGCATCAGAACTCAATGCACATGAAAAAAAATTTCATACCAAACTTTGAGGATGTGAAAAAAATTCATGAGTAGAGTGACATTTAAAACACTGATTTAAATTCCTCAGCATAAAATTTAACCATCTGGGAATTTTATGTGCTTTCCTCTTGGATTCTGGTACACACTCAGGTGAGTACAGCTGTTATCCATAAACAACTAGTTTTTCTGAAGGGGCAGATGTATAGTCTCTCTAATACCAAGTTCACTTTATCTGGAGATGTTCACATAGTGCTTTCATTTGGGGATTGGGGAAAAGCAAAGAGACAAAAAGCTCAAATATTTTGTTAGGAGATTTTGCTGAGAAGAGAAATCCTGATCATTGCTTTGTAAACTTGCAAGGATATCAGTAATAGATCCTCTCAGAAGAAAGACAGATCACAGTGAATAATCTTAGAAATATTCTCTATGAAAGTAAATTGCATGGTTTGAGTAATGTGCTACTCCCCCACTATAAACCACACCATGATTAAAATTGCTTTAACACTAAATTGCACAAGGAAGCCTTGTAAACAGAAGATATTCAACAAATATTTCTTGATGACACTCCAATCTCCCCTCATTTTAGCAAATTAAAATGCAGTTGGAAAAGGCTTTAAAGAAGTCATACAGCTAGTTAATTGTAGAGTTTGTCCAGGAAAACCACTCTCCTGAATCCCAGTCCAGCTCTGGGTTGGAAGATTAAATCACGAACACACTGATTGTTTTGGTGAAAGAAGTTTACATGTTCATTTAATTACAACATCTGTCACCTCACACATGCCACCCACGTACATATCTTTACTTAACTTTTGAGTTAACAGAAATGCTGAAAGGTTAAGGGAATTGGTTATTGTTCTTTAGGACATCATTCTTGAACAAAACAAGGTTTCTATTATACTCTGGATTTGTATGTCTGGCAGTATCTGAAGAAACACTTGAGGAAAAAGCATTGTAGACTGTTCTATATCCTTGGATCCAAAGACAGCATAAATAAGATTACCAGAGTATGGGAACTTAAATCAAAGAATATTCAGGGCAAAGAAAACTAAACTATTATAAAACTGTTCTTTGTCAACAAATTGTGACAGTAGTATAAAGCATTCAGCCATAGTGAATCTTTTAAGCTTTTAAAAAGCAACTCCAAAAGCTACGTTCCAAAAAAAGTTTTAGATAAAAGCAAACTTTTAAGAAAAAGAATTTATCTTCCCAAGGTAACTTCTTTGAAGGACTTCACATTTTTCAGTACCAGTAAGTTTGTTTTAAAATGTTTCATCACATTATAATGGTTCTTTGAGCTAGACTGTATTTTCCAAAGAAGACTACAACAATATCTCCCATTCCATATATTCTTCTAGAATTTAGTAAATTTCACATCAAGAAGTACGGTCTATTTCTTGTACTCTTAAATCTGGTGTAACTAACTTGTAACAACAGTACAATACTTCCCTAGCTAGGTCAGAAAAAGCAGTATAACTCTCATCTTGTACATTGGAATACTCAGGCCATCCCCAGCCTCTGCAGATGGCAAAGAGCTCTCTAGTTAAGAGTCTCAAGCTAAAGATCAAATCCAGGGTGGGACAGCAGGATCATTTGTTAAGGCTTCAGAAAGATCTAAGGTTGTACCTCATAGTTTATTTGAGAAATACGAAAGGCCCTCTGAAGATCTTAAATGCATGCCTCATAGATTCTCTTTGTTAAGCGATATAGGGCTTCTACATACTGAAGGAAGTTGGACTTCATCAGATTCACAGGGAACCCAAAATAGAGAATGAATTATCTTAAAGAGATTTGAGACTGTTGCTTTTGTTTAGTAAGAAGAAACCCAATAAGATTCATAGAAAACCCTCGAAGTTTTAAAAAACCGTATTGCTAGAAACACTACCAGTTTAAAACGAAAAGGGACAGAGACAGTACAAAAGGAAGAGGCCTCTGGAACTTAGTACTACTATGGGCAGAAAGCAAACTGAGAAGACTATTTCATTTTATACCAAGTGACTTATTACGACAAAGGAAAAATTACTTAAAGGGAATAACACACCAAAGGGCAGAGCCAAGGGCAATGGAGAGCAACTCTCAGAGAATAGAGCAGAGCCCTACTCACAGAACTGGCAATGTTCACCTGACTGGACTTCAGAATTTCTACGCACCAATGACTGCTATGAGCCTATATTTTCTAAATTTTTTAATGGACGTGTCTACCGTGGTTAACCTATGCTTTGCCGATCATTATACCGTGAATATGTATGTGGGAGGCACATAATCTGTCTCTTTAGTTCACAGGATTTCAGACCAAGAGGAATGGTACTCAAGTGCTTTGCTTATGGAGACTTATCTAAGGAGATTCAACTGCACCTGGACCTAACTTAGAGGATGCTATGGATTGAATGTCACCCCCAAACTCATTGAAGGTTGACCCCCATTGTAACAGCACAAGAGAGTAGGAAATCTGATTATGGAATTTGAAAGGTGGAGCCTGACAAGGTTGGATCCAAGGACCGTGCGCTAGTGAATGATCCATTCATGGTGCAGTGAGTTGGTGGTTTAATGGGTGGTAATGGATGTGGTTCTGAGGGCTGTAGAAGGAGAGTGAGTGAGCAGGTTAGCTCTCTTGCTCAGCTATTCTCACCACGGGATACCCTGGTGGCAGAAGGCTCTCAGCAGCTGTGCTTCAACTTCCCAGCTTCTAAACTGCAAGAAATAAATTTCATTTCTTTGTAAATTACCTCGTTTCAGGTAGTCTGTTATAAGCAATAGAAATGGACTAATACAGAGGATGAACCTCAGACCTGAGATTGATGCCAAATGAGATGAAACTTTGAGGCGGGGGAGTCTTGGGAAAAGGTGAGCATATTTTGTCTGTAAGAGGGATGCAAATGTTTGGGTTAGAAGGTGAACTGTATAAGACCATATTGCACAAAGCTGGCCACAACTATATATTTCCTATCCCACATGTTCATCTAGAATCTCGCTACTCTCCCATCATGAAGTAAAGTCTAATTTTCATCCCGCTGAATCTGGCTAGGTGTGTGACTAACCCATAAACCGATACAATGTGGTAGAAGTGGTTCTGTGTGACTTTTTTCTTTTTTTTTTTGTTTTTGTTTTAACTTCTCAACAAATGTTGTAGTTGATTTTCATGTTCCTTTACCCATTCCTCTTCCCCCCCTTTCTCTCCCCCACCACTGCATCATATCTGTTCACTTGTCTTAACAAGTTCAGAGAATTGTTGTGATTGTTGTGTCTTCTTCTCCTTCCTACCCTTTATTTGTTTGTGTGTTTATTTATTTATTTATTTTTAGCTCCCACAAATAAGTGAGAACATGTGGTATTTCTCTTTCTGTGCCTGACCTGTTTCACTTAATAGTTTTCTCTAAGTCCATCCATGTTGTTGTGAATGGTAGTATTTCTTCCTTTTTTATAGCAGAGTAGTATTCCATTGTGTAGATTCTGAGACTAAATCAGAAAGGCAATGCAACCTCCACCTTGCATCTGGAGCCCTGAGTCACTAGGTAAATCGTCCAACTGCCTTGATACCAACATGACTTGAGGGAACTCAAGTTAGCCCATGGAGAGAGACCTCATGGAGAAGCCTGGGGACTCACTGAAGAGAGAGAGAAAAATCCATGGCCAGTCCCCAGCTTTTCCAGCCCCACAGTGTTCCAGCTCTGGCCACTATCTGACTGCAACTACATAAGAGACCCTGAGACAAGACCAGCCGACTGAGCCTGTCCCAAATTCCCGAGCCAAGGTAATATGGTAATTCCTTTTGTTTTAATCTATTAAGTTTTGGGGTGATCTGTCACGCAGCAATACTAACTGAAACTATTTCTATTTTAAATTCAAAAGGCATTTTAAGTTTAATCTAAGTGTTTTGTTTTTTTTACATAGGAGAACACACTTGTAGATTCTGGACCTTTATTACTCAGGTTTATTTAGGCTTGTCCATAGGATAAAAAAGTAATTAGCTAGCACCACCAGGAGCTCTAAATTTGAGCTCAAAATAGGTTTGAATCTATTTTTTAAAATCATTTATTACTGTGAATCAAGGCAAGTTACTTAATCTTTCTGTTTTCCCATCTATTAATTGGGGATAATACCTATAGGGTAGAATTAGCATATAGATTAAATTGAATGAGTTAACGTCTGGGAAAGACCCATGCATGGTGTCTAACGTGTAACTGCCTGACTCAGTTCTAGGGTCTATCTGGTGACAATAATGGATATCTCTAAGCAAAAAGCATGAATCATCAGGATGGCACATGCGATGGAGAGAAAGGGATAGAAGCAATGGCATTTCATCAGAGGGCCGGCACCTTATCTCACCCCCTTCTTTAAACTACTAGACATTTCTCTCATGCTGGGGACACTATTTTGTCTCTCTTTTAAGCAAAACTTCTTAGACTTTGAGTTCCTTTTAGGTAAAGGCTGAGACTTTCATGTCTGTATCTCTGATACCTGACAGTGGCTTAAGAATAAGAAGTACTCCATAAACACTGATTGAATAAAGGAAAAAGTAGTTCTGTAAATGTAGCAGCTACTTCATAAATATACTCAGATACTGCCAGCATTTGGGGGAAACAGAGGAAGGAAAGGTTTGCTTCTCTAGATCATCTCACACTCTAAGAATCCTCAAGTAAGGAATCAAGTGGGTGTAAATTAATAACAGTTATAAATAAAAGCAGTGTGTACCCTCTAAAGTGTATTATGAATATGATATAATAAGATTATTGAGAGGCAGGATAATGTGGTGGTTAAGAACACAGCTCTGAGTCAGAATGCATGGAATCAAATTCCAGCTCCACTTTCTTCAGCCATATGAACGTGGGCAAGTTGGTTAAATGCCCTGTGCTGTGGTTCCCCATCTGCAAATCAGAGATGACAATAGTACCTACCTAGGGTTGTTGCGGGGATTAAATTAGTTCACATATTCAAAACAAGCAGAACATTTCTTAATAGAGATTATTTACCTACAAAAATCTAATCGACAATGACAACTTTTATTGTTGAAGGAAGGAAACCATTTTAACTACTCTAAAATTACTGGGAATTCACAAATGAATCTTGCTGAGTGAAGAAAATGACTACATAAAGCTTTAGAGGTGGTTAGGTAAGTACCTAGAGGCCCCACACAATATAGTAAAGCTAGAATCTTCCACTATTTGTCAAAATGAACTAAAAATAGATGAAGAATAATAAATACTAAGCTGTGAATGTTAGTGTCTACTTAGGATAATTTAATGACAATAAATCTGGGCAAACTCATTGAATTATGCCAAGATGTTTTCCTAACTGTATCTAATTTGGTTGATTTTTTCTGTTTAATTTGTGGATATTGTAATTATGTGTTCTGAAAGTTGTGTGAATTTAATGCCATCAAATAACACTAAGGAAAAGTAGAGCAAAATATCAAGCAAGACTTAGAATTTCTTTTCAGGACTTGCCTTCTTGTAAAGACTATGATTAACTCCCTGGAGTAATCCTTGTTTGTCTACATAATGAATGCTGTGGGAAAATGAGGCACTTCTAGTTTTCTTCTCATCAGTACCTACATGACCTCATCTGATTTATTTGAACCAAGGGCATTTTCAATCATTACAAGCACAGGGGTCTATCACAGATCCTCTCACAGGAGAATTTATTAATATATGCAAAGTAGATGCAACCTTGCATGTCTGATCCCTTCGAACTTTTTGGTTGCCTAAATATTCAATCAGAGCTTTCACCAGCTGTATACATGTATAGAGGCCTAAATGTTTTACAAAAATAAGTAGATATAAATTACAAATGGTGTTTTCTTCCATTCTTTCAGGATGACATCTAGAAGAAACATTCTGTTAGTGTATAAATAGTTTTTTCCTTTTCCTTTTCCTTTTCTTTTTTTGTAATTAGAGTGCTAGTAATTACTTAATCTTGTCCGTTTTGGAGATATGTTCTAGAAATATTTAGGAAACTATATCATATCTTGTAGTATCAACAAAGGCAGGAACTTTTCATAAATAAAGAATGGTAGAAAGACCCAGTTATGAAATAGGCAGTGGGAAACACAAGAGTATTTTCACATCTATGGGGATCATGGTTTGTGCTGGAATACAGAAGAATGTTTTGGATTAGCTTAAAATAAGGTTTCACTGATTCCTAATGTATTTTATTAGTATATTGACTAGAAAAAATTATATTTAGCCACATTTTTAGAATGTCTAAACTTACTTTGTCTTACTTATCAATTTTCATATTAATTCTTGTTGATCAATTGCTTGCCTTCCTTCCTTCTCTGCAATAAATATTGATTAGGCAACAATTCATTTACTGATACTGTACTAGATGCTAGAGATTCCACTAGAAAGCCATAATCTCTGTAATCATGAAGCTTATGAATATACAAATAAAAATAAAATAAATAAACAGGCAATTAGGGTGGGCCCCAAATCCAATAACTGGTGTCTTTATAAAAAGAGGTAAAAAAACAGAGACCAGAGAAGAAGGCCTAGAGAAGACGAAGTTGGGGATTGGAGTTAAGCTGTTGTAAGCCAAGGGACACGTGGAAGCTGGAAGAGGCGAGAAAGGATTCTCCCTAGAGAGTTCAGAGGGAGCCTGGTCCTGATAACTCCTTGTTTGCAGACTTCTAGCATCTAGAACTGTGAAAGAATAGATTTCTGCTGTATCAAGCCATCCACCCAAAGTCTATGGTATGTTTTTGTGGCATCCCTAGAAAACTGATAAGCGCACATTGACTTCGAAGTGCCCGTGATGCATGTAAGTAGAGGGGTCAAGGGGAAAAATGAATTTAGGGATTTGGAATTCCAGCTTGGGCTGGAGACAAAACTTTGAGGAACATCAGCATGTGACTGAGCAATAAAGCCATGTAAGAGGCTAAGACCTTCCAGGGGCAGTATGCAGAAAGGGAAGGGAAGAGAACTCCCTCTAGAACCCTGAAAAACAGTAACCCTTTAAGAAGTGGGCAGAGATAGAGGTACTCACAAGGAGAAGCTGAGAGGAAGACTAGAGAGGTAAAAGGAAGACCAGGAGAGAGTGGTGTCACAGAGCCATGTGCAGAGAGTGTGTCAAGAGTTAAGTGTCGCAGATTGGTCAAGTGAGATAAGACTCTGTCCATTGTATTTAGAAAGAGACAGTTCTGGTGACCTATCTGAGGATATTTCAGTGCAATGGCGAAGTAATTTTGGGGGAATGACTGAGAGATGGGAAAGTGAGTCCAGGAAATGTAGGCAACTCTTTCTCGGATACCGAATGGGAAAGGAAGGAGACCAACTGCAACTAGAGGCAGACAGGAGACCAAGGGGAGGCTTTTCACATGACTTAGTCATCACTATTTTAATTTACTTACAGATGATTGTACTTTTATCTAATAGGCACCTTGATGTTTAGACAATGATGATAAAACAAATAAAACAGTACCTCATTCTAATTATTGTTGGACATAAAACTGCTCACTAAATTATAGCAAAACAACTAGAACATGTTTTATAGATACAAATCTAAAAAGTCAGTAAATGAGAATCTGTTGTTGGTAGAAGTTTTCTGCATAATTTATAAAGAGGGAAATTGTAGGCAGAATAATGTTTTGAAATGCAAAACATCTGACTCATAGCAGAGATGAAGAGTGGTGAATGACCCACAAGAGAAACTTATCTTATTGTTCATGTACAGGGCAGAGAAAATTCGAAACCGATAAGGCATTAGGCATCTCAAAGCAAAAGTACTTTAATGAGGGTGAGTCATAGTGCCACTCAGGGAAATGAATCAGGTGCCCACATGCCCACTCTTCTTCATAATTACAGTCCCCCTGCCCTTTAAATTAAAACTGAAGTCAGGTAACAACTAATGTCCCCGTCAAACAAATTTAGCCAAATGGAAATATACAGAGGCCTGAGAAGTAAAATGAAAATATCAAAGGGATACAGCTTTCCAGCTAGGAAAAAAAGAAAAACAAAAAGAAAAAGAACCATCACTTTAAGTGCAATGTCATGCTTGCTGGCCCCAAAGAATTTTTAAATGTTTTTATTGTGTCCTCTATTCCAGCTGATTTTGACACCTTCCCACCATGGAATAAGTACAGTAGCTTTTTCTCAACATTAAAGTCTTAGACATTGTACCTAAGGCTCCTATGGTTTCCCGGTCAAGCCAGGAGAGTGAGGCACATTCCTGCCCCCTCCCACCTGCTTCCTCTCTGGCTTCCACAGTCCATTATAAACTCTGCAAATTCTACATCTCAAACATCTCACCTATTTCCTTCCCCAGAGCTACAGGCAGATCTAACCTGCCTTTGACTCACCTGTGCCACCTGGTCCCACTTACCCTGTCTTGTCCCCTCTAAGCAAAGCTACAGCACAGCTAGGATGAACATGAAAAAATGCAAATTAGATATCATTCTACTGCTTAAAACCTTAGATGATTTCCCACCAGGGCCATTGCAAGCCTATATAAGCCTTTGTGAGGAATTTTTTAAAAAAGATAACCCCCCACCCAGCCCCCACTCTGGGATAAGCAGAGAATGAACCAGATTTCAGACCTGATTGGCCCCATGGTCAGGCTTTTTATGCAGTGCAGAAAATGCCCCACCCTCTGCCCTTAGGATAAAATCCAGACTCATTAAAATGGCTTATAAAGCCCTCTGCAATCCAGTCTCTGCCATTCTCTGTAGAGTCACTTGCTGTTCTTTTACTCATGCTCTCTGATCCCAATATCTTGGGCCAGTTTCAGTTCCTTGAACAATTCATGTTCTCATTTACATCTTTGCCAAACCTCCCACTGTTTGGAACAATCTTCCTTCCTCTTCCTCTTTGTGCACGTAACTCCTGCTCATTCTTGAGGTCTTGGCAAAAATACTAGTTCTCCACAGAGGACTTCCCAGACCCCCTAAATGAGACCCCTTCAATGTGTCTTCCTGCCACACACTCCCCCAGAGCACCTAGATGTGACTAGGACTTATTGAAATGACTGGTATCAAGTCTGCCTTCTCTGATGAACTTACAGCCCAAGTAGAGCAGAGACTTTGTGTATTTGTCCTTCACTGCACCAACTGTGAACAGTAATGTGTCTGCCACATAGTAGATGCTCAAGAAATATTTATTGACTGAATAAATAATTAAATGAATGGAAAAAGCCTGGAATCCTTGTTGCAGCACAGTCGAGAACGTTTTAGTCCAGGCTCTGCCACTAACTTACTAATTGTGTGACCTTATGCAAGTTCCCTAACCATGGTGAGCCTACTTTATTAATCTTTAAAATGTTGATAATACAATCTGTCCTGCTTATACAAGGTTGTCATGAGGCTCAAAGAGGGTGAGAAGGGACAAGTATTTATTCAGTGTCTACCATGCACAAAGCTCTATGCTAGGTACTGCCATCTACCTTATCTTAAAAGAAATGAAAAGAATCTCTGAAAGGTTGTCATTTACCTAACGATCATAGAAAGTGGCAAAACAAGGACTTGAGTCCAAATTTCTCAGGTTCCAAAGGTTCTGCTCTTTCTTTCTTGCCTCCTTTCCTTCCTCACCATATTCATTCAATATCTGTCTGATTAATTCTTCAAATCACAGAACAAACATTACTTGCTCTGGGAAACCATCTCTGACTTACCTAGGCAGATTCAAGTGCTCCTATCTGTAGATTTATACTATACATAACATAAAAACATTAGATTTTAATTATTTGTTTACTAATCTTAATTTGTTTACCACAAAGTTTTTTGGGGAAGGGAGAATGTCTTTCCATTATTATATCCCAGGTATCTTGCCTGGATGTTGACATTTTATAAGTACTAAACGAGTACTAAATGTACAAATGAACTTACTTTATCTGGCATTTCTAGCAAATTTGATAATTTTGATAATACAACTAATTTTCGTTTAGTGTTTAAAAACAGTTTTATATTTTATTTACAGCCAAGCAATAATTAAGGTCCCAATCACGACAACTCATATGCTTGAGGCTGCTAGGTAATAATTGCCTGAAAGGGAATATATTAAATTTAAGATATGGGGAAATTATTCAGGTTCATTTTGAATGTGATATTCTAGCTTTAGTTTTCTATATGTCAACTTCAGGGAGCAAATATATTGTTAGTAAATAGCAAACTACTTAGCTTAGAGAACTTGACATATTATTTATTGTAATGTTACCCTGTTCCAGAGGATTACAACTAATAGAAACAAAACCCAGCTGCAAATTCACAGCCTAGAATACATCAATGGACTAGAAAATGTGCTAAGAAAACTAAAATAGAGTTGAAGGTTTCCTTCAAATTTAAATGAAAATGAATACTGCTATGGTTTGAGTGTGTCTCCCAAAAAGCACGTGTTAGAAAAAAATCCCCAACACAACAGTGTTGGGAGGTTGGACCTAATGGGAGATGTTTAGGTTATGAGGGCTCTACCCTTATGAATGGATTAATGCTGATTATAAAAGGGCTTGAGGCTGCGAGTTCTATACCTTGCTCTCTCTCTCCCTCTCTTGCCCTTCTGCCTTCTGCCATGGGATGATGCAGCAAGAAAGCCCTCACCAGATCTGGGCCCCTCAACATGGAAATTCCCAGCCTCCAGTAAGAAATAAATCTCCATTCTTTGTAAGTTACCCAGTCTCAGGTATTCTGTTATAGTGGCATAAAACAAACTAAGACAAGTACCAATTACTTAATACTCAGATCAGGAAGAAATATAAAAAGTACTTTGAAGTTATGTAATATATGATCTAAATCCTTCATCTAAGACAACAGCTTGTCAAAATGCTAATCACTAGGAACTGAGAGATTTGTTTAGTTAATAATGCTTCCTTTCACGGGTGCTTATGTGGTTTCCAGAAGGAAATATGAAATCTATTATTAGCTTTACATAGTCAATTCTTGATTATCTAAGTTAGTAAAAGAGAAAGTAGACATTTGTGCTAATAGAGAGAACACAGACATACAACAGACCTGATTCAGATCCAAAACAGAGAATAATACAAAAATTACATCTTTGACTCTGGAATAAATGATGATTTTAAGTGGCATATCTGCATTTTTAATACACTCCATTAGTTTTTCTAAGTATGGAAAACTATGCTATGGAAAACTCATCTATCTATACAAATAAGTGAGAGTTCACTCTGGATCCTGTGAACTATACGTAAGAGGTTAGGAGTCTCTGTCAGGGGTGTTTATTTTACACTTTGGATTGTGATCATCACTAATGTGTTGAAAGTTTTTATTTTCTTCAAGGCTCCAGGTCCTATTCCCAACCTCACAAATAGCTAATGCAGAAACCAGAAAAGCAGTGATGAAGAAAAATTCAGTTCTGGGAAAGAAAAAAAAAAAAAGCTATACTTGTATTGTTTTGACGTTGTGAAACAACAGGATTCACTAAAGTTTTTAACTGTTATTCTTTTAAATTAAGCTTTAGGAGAGAGTTTCAAGATGGCGGCGGCTGCGGCGGCTGGCGCGGAGTAGCTGAGGTGGAAAAGGTGGCCACTGGGCCTCAGGCAGCCGGGAAACTTGTGGACCTTCCTCTGGCCATCTCTTAAGGGAGGACTGCTGCTGCTGGCCGGTCGTGGGGGCTCAACGCCACTTTGCCCCCGGCAGGAGAGGCTGCCTCATTTACAGGCAACAGCTTTGAAGTATGGAGCAGGAAAAGAACTGATTCTTAGCTGCAAAAGCGAGTCTTGAAACAGGGAACACGGCGCCAGGGCTGCTGTGGATGCAGCCAGGATCCCGGAGGCTGGGGCCGCACTGAAGGCGGCCAGCTGCCCTATTCAGGATTCGAGGTTTCAGGCCGGCATTAAAGAAGATTCCCGGGAGCGCCCGAGCGGCGCCGCGACTGAACAGCCCGAGGACGCAGCGCCGAGAACACGGAAGGCAACAAACCAGAGACAGAGCGAGCGCCCGACCTGGCACAGCACTGTGAGTGATCCCTGGCACAGCTCTGTTCGGGGGGTGGATGCCCACGCGGCTCCCGCCTGCACCACCAGGCCACTCACTGCCCCGGTGCTGCCTCCATTTTCCCAGGTGCGGGCAGCTCCGCCCTGCTCGGCCATCACTGAGCCCATTTGCTTGGCCTGGCGCGGGGCTTTCCGGACCCTGCGGGCCGGCCTCCTCTCCCACTCCCTCCGCGGTTCTCTGGCGGGGCTGGGGGTGTGGGGCGTCCCGACCAGTGTTGGGAGGGCTAGGAAGTACGGGCGGGCCGACTGTCACTCCACCACACCCTGGACTCCGGCCCCGGTAAACTTCCTGTTACTGGGAGACAGATACCATCTCTGCGACCACCAGTTTGGAAAAAAGCCTAACGAATGTCTGGTTGGGAATAGTGTGGTAGGAGAGTTCCCAGGTCCGCTTGAACCTGCCAGAGAGCAGGCTGCAGGCGGGCACTAGACTCGGTTTATACCGGGGGGATACAAAGGTGAACAAGACCCGAGAAAGATCTACACAGTGCTACAAAGGCACCCAGAGAGACCGGTCGTCTGTGCCTAGCAGAAACCTGGTAGACTTCCTGGGCGAGGCGGTGCCGAGCAGGGTCTTGAAGGCCCAGCTGATAGACGAGGGGTGCAGAAGACACACCCCAGCCCAGCACAGTGTGCACAGAGGGGGGAGACGTGAGGCCAGGGAGGCGGAGACGCGACAGAAACCACACACCCGGTGGGGTCGCCACTGCACGATCTAACAGCCTGGGCCAGAGCACACGGAACGGGGAGAAGTCCTGTACAGAAAGTGAAAGCTCAACAGAGATCACACACCCTGTGGTACATGATCCACCAGCCCAGCAGAGTACAAGCTGACCAGAAAGGTGGATACCCGGAGAAGCCCAAGACCCGAGGCAACCACACACACAAGACACTAGAGGCCAACTGAGCAGTCACGGCGGGAGCCATACCAAATTGGCAACCACAGCAACATCCTAGTTAGTCATTAGTCTCAAACCAGTGGACTGTGAAACCCCCTGCCACAATGAATAAACACCAAAAAAAAGACACCAGAAATACAAAAAATCAAGAAAGTACACCACCAAAAGTTAATAAATCTCATACTCTAGATCCTATAGAACAAGAAGCCCTTGAAATAACTGACAAGGAATTTCGAGTGATAATTCTAAGGAAACTGAATGAGATACAAGAAAACTCAGCTATACATCATGATGAAATGAGGAAAAGTATACAGGATCTGAAAGAGGAAATATACAAGGAAATCAATGTCCTGAAAAAAAATGTAGCAGAACTTGCTGAACTGAAGAAGTTATTCAGCGAAATAAAAAACACAACGGAGAGTTTAACCAGCAGGCTTGTCGAAGTTGAAGAGAGAACCTCTGAACTTGAAGATGGGCTGTTTGAAATAACACAAGCAGACAAAAAGAAAGAAAAAAGAATCAAGGACATGGAAGAAAATCTGAGAGAGATATCAGACAACCTCAAGCGCTCAAATATCCGAGTCATGGGTATTCCAGAAGGGGAGGAAAATGGAGATTCCATTGAAAACATATTCAACAAAATAGTGGCAGAAAACTTCCCAGGTATAGGAAAAATCACAGATCTTCAGATCCAGGAAGCTCAACGATCTCCAAACGTATTCAACCCAAAAAGGCCTTCTCCAAGACATGTCAAGTCAAATTGGCAAAACTCAGAGACAAAGAGAGAATCTTAAAAGCTGCAAGAGAGAAGCGTCAAATCACCTATAAGGGAGCCCCAATCAGGTTAACATCAGACTTTTCATCACAAACCCTAAAAGCTAGAAAGGAATGGGATGATATTTTCAAAATACTAAAAGACAAAGATTGCCAGCCAAGAATACTCTACCCTGCAAGGCTATCCTTCCGAAATGAGGGGCAAATAGTATATTTCTCAGACAAACAAAAACTGCGGGAGTTCACTACCACAAGACCACCCTTACAAGAAATCCTCAAGGGAGTACTGGGTTTGGTTCCTGAAAAATAACTACCACTGCCATAAAAACCTAAGAAAAATCTAAACCCGCTAGTACAATAAAAATGGCATTCATGAAGAGAAAACAAGCTAACAAAAACACTATCTACAACCTAAGGAACCAACAAACAAAGAAACCAAACAGTAAATCAGAAAGCAAGGAACAAAAGACACCTAAGACAACCAAACAACCAATAAAATGCTAGGAATAAATCAACACCTTTCAATAACAACTCTTAATGTTAAAGGCTTAAATTCCCCAATTAAAAGACACAGACTGGCTGACTGGGTCAAAAAGCAGGACCCAACTATATGCTGCCTACAAGAGACCCACCTCACCCATAAAGATTCACACAGACTAAGAGTGAAAGGATGGAAAAAGATTTACCATGAAAACAGAAAAGAAAAACGAGCTGGAGTGGCTATTCTTATATCTGACAAAATAGACTTTAAACTAAAAACCATAAAAAGAGACAATGAGGGACACTACTTAATGATAAAAGGACTGATCCATCAAGAAGACATAACAATCATAAATATGTACGCACCCAATGTTGGAGCAGCCAGATTTATAAAACAAACTCTATTAGACCTAAAGAAGGAAATAGACACTAATACCATAATAGCAGGGGACCTGAACACCCCACTGTCAATATTAGACAGATCATCTAGGCAAAGAATCAGTAGAGAAACACAAGATCTAAACAAGACTCTAGACCAATTGGAATTGGCAGATATCTACAGAACATTCCACCCAACAACCTCAGAATATTCATTCTTCTCATCAGCACATGGATCATTCTCCAGGATAGATCACATATTAGGTCACAAATCAAGTCTCAATAAATTAAAAAAAATTGGAATTATCCCATGTATCTTCTCAGACCACAATGGATTAAAACTAGAAATTAATAACAAACAAAACTCTGGAAACTATACAAACACATGGAAATTAAACAGCATTCTACTTAATGACATATGGGTCCAAGAAGAAATCAAGCAGGAAATCAAAAAGTTTATTGAAACTAATGAAAACAATGATACATCATACCAAAACCTGTGGGATACTGCAAAAGCAGTATTGAGGGGAAAATTTATTGCATTAAATGCTCACTTCAGAAGAATGGAAAGCTGGCAAGTGAACAACCTAACACTTCACCTTAAAGAACTAGAAAAACAAGAACAATCCAACCCTAAAGTTAGCAGACGGAAAGAAATCATTAAGATCAGAGCAGAACTGAATGAAATTGAAAACCAAAAAACAATTCAAAAGATCAACGAATCAAAAAGGTGGTTTTTTGAAAAGATAAATAAAATTGACAAACCATTAGCATGGCTAACAAAAAAAAAGAAGAGAGAAGACTCAAATAACAAAAATTAGAAATGAAAAAGGCGATATTACAACTGATTCATCTGAAATACAAGGAATCATTCGAGACTACTATAAACAACTATACGCCAACAAATTTGAAAATATGGAGGAAATGGATAAATTTCTGGACACACACAAGCTCCCAAAACTGAACCGTGAAGACGTAGAAAATTTGAACCGACCAATAACAATAAAGGAGATTGAAGCTGTTATCAGAAGGCTCCCAACAAAGAAAAGCCCAGGACCAGATGGATTCACAGCAGAATTTTACCAAACATTCAAAGAGGAATTGACACCGATTCTTTACAAACTATTCCAAAAGATTGAAACGGACGCAAATCTCCCAAACTCATTCTATGAAGCAAACATCATCCTGATACCAAAACCAGGTAAAGATATAACCAAAAAAGAAAACTACAGGCTGATATCCTTGATGAATATAGATGCAAAAATCGTCACTAAAATACTAGCAAACAGAATACAGCAACACATACGAAAAATTATTCATCACGATCAAGTGGGATTCATCCCAGGGATGCAAGGTTGGTTCAACATACGCAAATCAATAAATGTGATACACCATATTAATAAACTCAAACACAAGGACCATATGATCATCTCTATAGATGCTGAAAAAGCATTTGATAAAGTTCAGCACTCATTCATGACAAAGACCCTCTATAAGTTAGGTATAGAGGGAAAGTATCTCAACATAATTAAAGCCATATATGACAAACCCACTGCCAATATCATCCTGAATGGGGAAAAGCTGAAAGCTTTTCCTTTAAGAACAGGAACTAGACAAGGATGCCCACTCTCACCACTCCTATTCAACATAGTGTTGGAAGTACTAGCCAGAGCAATCAGAGAAGAGAAGGAAATAAAGGGCATCCAGATTGGAAAAGATGAAGTCAAACTGTCCCTGTTTGCAGATGACATGATCCTATATATCGAACAGCCTAAAACCTCTACAAAAAAACTGTTGGAATTGATAAATGATTTCAGCACAGTAGCAGGATACAAAATCAACACACAAAAATCAGTAGCATTTCTTTTCTCCAATAGTGAACATGCAGAAGGAGAAATCAAGAAAGCCTGCCCATTTACAATAGCCACCAAAAAAATAAAATACTTAGGAATTGAGTTAACCAAGGAGGTGAAAAATCTCTATAATGAGAACTACAAACCACTGCTGAGAGAAATTAGAGAGGATACAAGAAGATGGAAAGATATTCCATGCTCTTGGATTGGAAGAATCAACATAGTGAAAATGTCCATACTACCCAAAGTGATATACAAATTCAATGCAATCCCCATCAAAATTCCAAAGACATTTTTCTCAGAAATGGAAAAAACTATTCAGACATTTATATGGAACAATAAAAGACCACGAATAGCCAAAGCAATGCTCAGCAAAAAAAATAAAGCTGGAGGCATAACACTACCTGACTTTAAGCTATACTACAAAGCTATAATAACCAAAACAGTATGGTACTGGCATAAAAACAGACACACTGACCAATGGAATAGAATAGAGAATCCAGAAATCAACCCACACACTTACTGCCATCTGATCTTTGACAAAGGCACCAAGCCTATTCACTGGGGAAGGGACTGCCTCTTCAGCAAGTGGTGCTGGGATAACTGGATATCGATATGCAGGAGAATGAAACTAGATCCATACCTCTCACCGTATACTAAAATCAACTCAAAATGGATTAAGGATTTAAATATACACCCTGAGACAATAAAACTTCTTAAAGAAAACATAGGGGAAACACTTCAGGAAATAGGACTGGGCACAGACTTCATGAATACGACCCCAAAAGCACGGGCAACCAAAGGAAAAATAAACAAATGGGATTATATCAAACTAAAAAGCTTCTGCACAGCAAAAGAAACAATTAAAAGAGTTAAAAGACAACCAACAGAGTGGGAGAAAATATTTGCAAAATATACATCTGACGAAGGATTAATATCCAGAATATATAAGGAACTCAAACAACTTTACAAGAAGAAAACAAGCAACCCAATTAAAAAATGGGCAAAAGAGCTAAGTAGGCATTTCTCTAAGGAAGATATCCAAATGGCCAACAGACATATGAAAAAATGCTCAACATCACTCAGCATCCGGGAAATGCAAATCAAAACCACATTGAGATACCATCTAACCCCAGTTAGGATGGCTAAAATCCAAAAGACTATGAACGATAAATGCTGGCGAGGCTGCGGAGAAAAAGGAACTCTCATACATTGTTGGTGGGACTGCAAAATGGTGCAGCCTCTATGGAAAATGGTATGGAGGTTCCTTAAACAATTGCAAATAGATCTACCATACGACCCAGCCATCCCACTGTTGGGAATATACCCAGAGGAATGGAAATCATCAAGTCGAAGGTATACCTGTTCCCCAATGTTCATCGCAGCACTCTTTACAATAGCCAAGAGTTGGAACCAGCCCAAATGCCCATCATCAGATGAGTGGATACGGAAAATGTGGTACATCTACACAATGGAATACTACTCAGCTATAAAAATGAATGAAATACTGCCATTTGCAACAACATGGATGGACCTTGAGAGAATTATATTAAGTGAAACAAGTCAGGCACAGAGAGAGAAATACCACATGTTCTCACTTATTGGAGGGAGCTAAAAATTAATATATAAATTCACACACACACATACACACATACACACACAAACTGGGGGGGGGGGAGGAAGAAGATATAACAACCACAATTATTTGAAGTTGATACAACAAACAAACAGAAAGGACATTGTTGGGGGGGAGGGGGGGAGGGAGAAGGGAGGGAGGTTTTGGTGATGGGGAGCATTAATCAGCTACAATGTATATCGACAAAATAAAATTTAAAAAATAAAAAAAATAAAATAAAATAAAATAAAATAAAAATAAACAATAAAAGGAGGGGAGGAAAAAAAAATAAAAAAAATAAAAAAAAAAAAAAGAAATGTAAATAAACATTTTTGTGTAAAATATGCACTAGTAGAGGTACATGAAGAGTGCTAGAGGGCACTTGGATGCAAGGAGTCAAGAAGGCTTCACAAAGGAGGTTACTATGGACTTAATGTTTGTGTCTCCCCCAAATTAATATGTAGAAATCCTAATGCGGAAGGTGACAGTGTTAGAAAGTGAGGCCTTTGGCAGGTCATGAAGGTATAGCCCTCACGAATGGGATTCGTGCCCTTATAAAAGAGGCTTGAGGGAGTTTGTTTGCTCCTACCATGATGTGAAGACATGGAGAGAATGCTCCCTCTATGCCCTCACCAGACACTGAATCTGTCACACCTTGGTGTGTACTTCCTAGCCTCCAGAACTGTGAGAAATAAACTTCTGTTGTTTATGAGCTACACAGTTTATGATATTTTGTTCTGGCAGCCTGAACAGACAGGAAATTGGTATGAAGAAGTCAGGTGCTGCTGTAGCAAATATGTAAAAATGTGGAAGTTTGGAACTGGGTAATAAATGCTGGAAGAGTTTTTAAGTACATGCTAGAAAGAGCCCACATTGCTGTGATTGGACTTTTACGGGCAATGCCGAGAGGGCTCAGAAGGAAAGAAGAAGAGCTATAAAAAAATCTCAGTCTTCTTAGAGAATACCTACATGGTTGTGAACAGAATATTAGTAAAAATATGAGTAGTAAAGGCCATTCTGATGACATCTCAGATGGATATAAGAAACATGTTATTAGAAACTAGAGGAAAGACCATCCTTGTTGTAAAGTGGCAAAAGACTTAGCTGAATTATGTTCATTTTCTAGTGGTTTTTGCAAGTTGGAACTTGTGAGTATAAAATTGGATATTTGAGAAATGTCCTAACGTGTTGAAAGTACAGCTTGGCTTCTCTTGAGTGAGTATAGGAAAATGCAAGAAGAGAGAAATAACCTAAAGGCAGAACTGCTAATCAAAAGGGAATCAGAACTTAATTTGGAAAATTCTCAGCCTATTTATACTGCAAATAATGAGCAAGAATGTTCAAGAGAACACCAAGATGTGGCCAAACAACTATTTGACAAGGAGATTAGTCAGCTATCTAAACAAAAGCCAGGACCAAGTGTCCCAGATAATGCAAGAATAACACAAAAGGCAATTCAGAAATCATCGGGACTGCCCCGTCCATCACAGGCATAAGCCTCAGTTAGTGTGGGGCAACTGCAGAGGGCTTTGTTAGGGTGATACCCAGCAGAGTCATGGGAGCAGGGCCACCGCCATGAACCTAGACCAGTAGAGTCACCTGTGTGTAATTCTAGCCTGAGGTAGCCAGGGACACATAAACCAGGCACAAAGCTGCCATGGGGGTGGAGTTGCCTATAGCCATGGGGGTAGGGCTCCTGTTCCAGTGTTTCTGGAAGGCAGGACCTTCACCCCAGTGGCCCCAGAAGGCAAAACATTGAGCCAAAGAAGATTACTCTAAAGCCTTAAGGCTTGGACTTCCTCAGAACCTGTCACTCCTCCCTTTTGGAATGACAATATCTGTCCTATGCTTGTCTCACCAGTATCTTTTGGAAGCACAGAACTTGTTTGATTTGATTTCACAGGCTGACAGCTGAAGGGGAATTTGCCTCATGAGGAATCATACCTAGAGTTTTCACTTGTACCTGATTTAGATGATATTTAGATGAGACTTTGGACTTTAGACTTTTGTGTTGTTGCTGGAACAAGTTAAGATATTTGGAACTATTGGGATGAAACAAATGTATTTTACACATGAAAAGGACATAATTTGGGAGGGCTGGGGAAGAATGCTTGTGTCCCCCCAGAATTCACCCAGTGAAATCCTAACTCCCAAGCTGATGGTATTAGAAGGTAAGGCCTTTGAGAGGTGATTAGGTCATGAGGGTGATCCCTTAGAATGGTATTAGTGCCCTTATAAAAGAGGCTTGAGGGAGCTCAGTTGCCCCTTCCACTATGTGAGAACACAGAGAGAATGCTATATCCATGAACAAGAAAGCAGACCTTCACTAGACACCAAATCTGCCAATGCCTTGGTGTGGACTTCCAAGCCTCCAGAACTGTGAGAAACAGATTTCTGTTGTTTAGAAGCTACCCAGTTTATGGTACTTTGTTATAGCAGCCCAAACAAACTAAGACAGTTACCCTTAGCTAAATTTCATACAAAAATCCAAGTTTATCAGATGTATTAGGTAGGAAGGCATTCCAAGCTGATGCTCCATAAAGCAAGGAGCCATGAACTCTGAGAACGATGTACTTAGGAATACATGGTACATTTGGTTAGAGGTAAATAGAAAATTAGACCAGGACTAATTTTCTACACAGACAAGGACTGTGCTGGGCATCTAAAACATTTGGACATTCTCATATAGGTAGTGACAAGACATAAGAAGTTCTTAAACAGTGAAATGGCACAATCAGATGCATGCTTGGAGAAAAACAAGCAAGCAAACAAACAAACAAAAAAAACTCTGCTAGCTTTGGAGGTGGGAAACCTAAGTAGGAGGCATCAGTAATTTAGGGATTTCAGATCTGGATGAGCACGAATATAGTTCTCTACCCTCTGTCTTACATCTTAAGATTTTATTAACAGAGCTTTTAGCCTTATGATTTAGTACCTGTTAAAATAAAAACTAGTATTTTGGGGGGGAAATGGTATAATATAAAATACATATGTGATTAACTGAGCTGGGCTTCGGGATGTGGGGTAAAGGAGACAATTTTCAAATTTTTCACTCTCAATTGTGTAATCTCAATAAGAGCGAGGGACTGGTGCTGATTGGAGAGGTACCTTGAGGCCAGGGCAGATAAGAGAGTCTCCCTCTCTCCCAAATCAAGGGAGCATGGGACACTGTTTTAGTTTTCTATCTCTGCATAACAAAATACAGTAAACTTAGTGGCTTACAACAACATACATTCATTATCTTACAGTTTCCATGAGTCAAAAGTCTGGGCACAGCTTAATTGGGTCCTCTGCTCAGGGTCTCACCAGACAGCAATCCAGGTGTTGGCTGGGTCTGCAGTCTCATCTGAGGCTTAGAGTCCTCTTTGAGTTCATGTGCTGTTGGCAGAATTCACTTCCCTGCAGCTGTAGAACTCATGTGGTTTACTTAAGCCAGCAGCAGAGAGAGAAAGCCTGTTGCTTCAAGTTGCTAAGCTCTAGATCCATCTTCAAGGTATCACCTGATTAGTTCAGGCCCCCCAAGGATAATGTCTCTTTTGATTAACTTAAATTCAATGATTAGAGACCTTAATTACATCTGCAAAATCCTTTCACCTTTGCCATAAAACATATCATAACAATGGGATTTATACCTCATCACCTTTGCCATTGGCGAGGAGCAAGTTACAGGCCCCACACACTCTCAAAAGGAGGACATTACATGAAGGCATGAATACAGACAGCAGGAATCACCAGGCCTTCTTAGAATTTTGCCTACCACAGATGCCAAGAGTCAAGTAGAAGAGTTGAGGTCAGTAGAGTATGGAGCTGGATAGGCGGAGAACAACTGGTCTATCAAGTAGGTAGGAAGTTACTTGGGAGAACACTGAAAACAAGTCCTGTGGTAAGCGGGCTCACTATGGCATGAGGCATAAAGTGAAGCCTGTGTTTAAAAGGCCAAGTCCCAGGTAAACATACAGGCACCAGCCCAACATAGACAGGTGCAGAGAACAAAAGGGGAAAACGTTCTCCCCGAAGAAGACTGTAGAGACAGAAGATGTGAATAGAGAAAAAGGTCTAGCAGTTTGGAAACTATTTTCAAGTGAGGTCAAGGAGGGGAATTCTCCATAGCACAGAGCAGGAAATACCAAAAAACTTCCCACCCCCCTTTGTAAAAAAAAAAAAAAATTACTGTCAGCTTTTCTCCCACAGTTTTACATCTAGCTATCATAGTCACACATATATCCCACAAATATAACTGATAAGCAGGGAGATTTTATCATAGTCTGGCAGAGACTATTAAAAATAAGAGATATAAATAGTCTGGTGGAGAAAATCAGGACAGAAAAACTATCAAACAAACTAAAGTAGACAAGATAATTAGAGAGAAGACATATGCAGCAGTGAATTTGAATCTCAAAGAAAATTCTAACTAACAAAGCAGTTATATTTTCACATTCGTTAACAGAAGGCGAAAGCAAGAGAAAATTGAGTTAATAAAAGGTCAAATGAAAAAGAAAACACATTTTCCAAACAAACCTGTCTGGGACAGTTGCTCCCTTGCCTCTACCGTGATTTTGAATGGATTAGCACCTATAGAACTCTGGCTTTCCAGGTGACACTCTGTCCAGCTTTTACTGCTCTCCCACCCCGGGTCACATAAAACCGGGGCACAGAGGAAACAGAACTTCCAGCCCTGCTCAACAGCACGTTGACCTGCTTGTTCCATGCAATCTTGTGGATTTAAGATTCTAGTGTCTGGGTAGATTCAGAGCTCCTGGCTGCTCTGCTTTTGTATTGAATTCTTAGAGTCTAGGATCTGCTCTCTGCCTAGGCCTATAGTAATAACACCAATAGAAATAATGATCATGGCCACATTTATCAAGCATTTATGAAGCTACATTAATTAATCATATGTTGTGCTCATGTATTTTTCATAGTGACACTGGCTTAATGTTATAAGGATAGTATTTTTCAAAGAAGAAACTGATATATTGCTACCCTTAAATTGTGTTCCATTGGAAACCTCCTCCCTGAGGCTAGACTGGAGACTTAACGCCCTCAGGTAGAAGAAGGTGGGTTAGATATCAAAGACTTAAAAGTCAGACTCCTTTCTTTAGAACAATTGGAATTAGGTCTGCACAACTACTGTACAGACAAATGGGAAACCCACCCCAGAAAAGGAAGGGTATACCAGCTTCTGAGGAATTTTAAAAAGAAAAAGGCTGAATGAGATAGAGAGGATAGGGAAATAGTTCTTTCTACATGTGTGTCCTGAACTTTTCTTTCTGGGTTTGGCCTTGAGTGGCTGTAGCATAATAAACAGGTATTGGGAGAACCTAAGGAAAGAGGGACTTTGCTTACAAATCCCATCTAGATTTTGGACATGGCCACATCCTATTAAACATGGGAGTTCCCCATGGAAAGGACTAGCAAGATCTTGGGGATAAATTTTTCCAAGCCTGCTTATTTTCTTAATTATGAATGAGACCCAGAGGTTCCTGCAGCCTCCAGAATGGGGCCTCAGAAGGTAGCTGGTCTGAAAACCAACTGGGCTGCCATGGGGCCAGCTTGGTAAGGGGCGAGGTGACTCTGCAGCAGAAGCTGGGGTGAGCAGATGGCAGACATGGCAGAGACTCAGAGGGGCCATTTTACCAATGAGAGGTGCGTTGAAGTGAGCCAGCCAAAAAGAATTACAGGCCCTGCCAGGATGGTCTTGACCTAAATACATCACCACAGGTCACAGGTACACTGGGAGGGTAACTCACACCCTATGACTGCTTCTGCTCCCACTTACTAGCCATTCCTTAAGAGTTTGAACAAAAAGCTAACTCAGACTTCCTCCATTCTCCTCAAATGACTGATTTTCGCCCTCTTTGTTTACTCTCCAAGGATAACTGTGTCTAGTTCCCAGAGAAAATAGGAGCCATCAGACAGTAAAATGCACATTGGATAATCTCTTCTTCCCCACATAAAACACCTGTCAATGACTTCTCATTGCTCTTAGGATAAAGACCAAAATCCTGAAGGCAGCTTACAAGGCCCTGCATGATTGGCCTGTGAACTCCTTTTACCCTTGACTCCCACCATCATTTCTTTCCTTTCTCTCTGACCTCAAGATTCAGGTTAGTTTCTACCATAGGAATTTTTTTTAAATAAGCTATTCCTTCTTTGAAGATTAGTCTTCCCTCCCCACCGTGGCCTCACCAATTCCTGTCTCCTCAGAGCCCCGTTCTTTTCTGGGATGAGAACTATCACCTTCTTAGATATTCTCACAGCACCCTGGACTTTCTCATAATGGCACACACTAAGTACATTTACTTGATATTGCCCAGATAAGCCAATAGTCATGCCAACTAATTTCACTAGGAATAACAAGTTCCCATGACTGTATACATTAACTAACCCATGTTACCCACATTACCCCATTATCTAACTGTAGTGGATTGAATTATTTCCCCCCAAAACTCCCTGAAGCTTGAATTACATCCCTCAAGTTTTATGTATTAGAAACTTAGCCCCTCACTGTGACTGTTAACAGGGTGGGAAATCCTGTTATGATATCTGTAAGGTGGAGTCTTGAAGGGGTGATTAAATTGTAGGACCGTGTAGTGAATGGCTTAAAAATGGTGATCAGGGGTGTGGTTTTGAGGGCTTTAAAAGAAGAGGAGAGTCTGTCTCTCTCTCTGCTCTCTCTGCTTCCACCATCTTGCACTGTGAGACCCCTGGGTCACTGTCACCACCACCAGATGGACTTTGGACCTCTAAGCCTCAGAAACTATAAGGAATAAATTTCATTTTCTTTATAAATCACCCAGTTGCAGGTATTTTGTTACAAGCAACAAAAACGGACTAATATACTAACTATATAAGATATTTTCATATTTTTAAGTACTGAAAGGCAGGTAACTTTTCCTTTCTTAGTTAAGCATCTAGTAACCTATATCTTGCCTTCTGCATGCTGTGCAATGTGTCACAAAGGCACCAGAGAGAAAACTGGAAAAAGGAAAGTACAGGAGGGGCACTTTATGATTTATCAAGGACTGAGAATATATTTTACCGTTACATGCACACATGACATTTAATCTAAAAGTGCTTTCCTTGTGGGTATCTAAAGTCCTGGTCTATTTAAAATACTGAATTTAATGACCAATGATTCAGCCAATTTGTTTAGTGCATATTTTAAAGGAAGTAAGTCCCAAAGATGTAATTACATATTCTCACTAGCCCTTAACTTTCTCATTATCAGCTCGCCCTGAATCTTAGCTTGGAGTTTAAAGATCATCTCAGTGGCCTGTCTTTGGCCTTCTTGTTGGCTGGAGGCCAAAGCCTCCCTCAGCCGAGTGTCCAGTGGCTGCTGTAGTAACGATGTCTCAGCTTCAGGAGGTCTACTTCTGGTTCATGTGAACTAATTAAAGGAGGCCTTCATTTGCTTTTCTGCTAATCCCTGATCAGCATGAGAGGTCCATGCCACCCTCTTCATTCTAATTTTAGTTCCCCTCTAGTGATTCTTCTCCTTTGCAGAAAAGCATCCTATGCTGCTAAGCACTTTGAGGCTTTTGTTTTTGTTATTTCTCCCATTTGAAAGGAGGCCCTTTCCCACATTACTCTTTTTATATTATCCCCTCCCATCAGTTTTCTCCTGCAGGAGGTGATGATTTGAAAGTACTAACAAAACTGAAGATAATGAGTTACCAAGGGTAGTTGACTTGCTTAACAGGTATCCTGAAGAAGGTGCTAATCCGTAAAATTCTTCCTATACAAAGAGCTTTCTGGACACAACTTTCTGTAAAGAGGCAGCCTCTGTTATTACTGGTGATTCTCAGCTTCTTTTCTCCCAAGAGTTCACAACATACCTATCCAGGGTATTTTCACCGAAGAGATAAGAACTCATAAGTCACTCATTGAAGGTTAAGGCACTGTTTCTCAGTCTTTTAAAACTAATACTTTTGAAAAACATAAAATTATCACATGGCCTCTTCCAACCCTGCCCCACCCTGCTGAGAAATCATTGTTTCAATTATCTCTCAACCAACGTAACTCGTTGGATACCTAATAGTGTCTTAAATTAAAATGTCCAAAACTGAGGTCAAAGGGCTAAAAATTCTTAAATCACATCTTTGGTCCCTTTGGTCCCTTTCATTTTCTCATATCCTATATCCAATCCATCAAAAAAATATATTGGCTCTACCTTTAACATAGATCCAGAATTCCACCACGTCTTGCCACTTTTATTTTAAAAAAACAGTTACCTGAGGAAAAAAGATCACATAAGCAACTATTAAGGGTGCCCAAAAGACTGAAATACCTTAGCAGGGGGCCTCTCAGGTCATTCAAACCTTTCACATGATAATTAGACGCACAGTGGTCAGGAGCAGAGAGCACCCCTTGGGGGAGCAAACTTGAAGGGAATAACTCTCCCGAGGGGTCTTGAGCACCCAGGGAACAACATAAGGGGTCTTGGCACCTCAAAGAAGAGTGGGACAACGTATAGAAGGTGTGAACTCAGGTAAAGTTGATCTATATCGTAATTTGTTAAACAAATGGAAGGACTGATTCAAATATTATGAATGGAGATCAGTGTAGAAGTAGGTATATTTCTTTATATCAAACATTTCTTCCAGGAAATTGTTGTACTGACTTAATCACAGAATCTAAGGCTATTTTGTGTGGGGAGAGGCTAACTTAGCTGCTCACTCCTGTGGTCTTAAGACCTTGTGATTACAATTATGATCATTCCTGGTTTCATGTGCATCACACTCTGCGTCCACGTATCATTCCGGCCCTCTTCTTTAGTACCTTGGCCCTAGAAATTCTTTGACCCCACTGGAATCTCCAACCCAATGATCCGATTGATTTTTCACTATTACTTGTCCCCTTGTTCCCCTTCTCTTCCTTCTCCACCTTAAACTCTATGGTCAAATATCACACTCTCCTGCATTCATATTTCCTTGCTCTTCCATCACTTCAACATACACATTTAGCAAAACCACAACCTATGTTAAATTCAGCTCTCCAAATACTCTGCACCTGTGCCCTCCAGCAGACCTAGGCTGGAAGAAAACACAGAACCACATTGGCTAATCTAACTTTGAATTCGTGAACATGAACCTCAAATGGGCATTTAATGCTACCAGGCAATCACATTGTACCTCCTTTGTCCATCCACTGTTTCTCCTAAACAACGAGTTCATACTGTCCTTTCTTTCCTCAGAATATACACTTCCTCCTGCATCTTTGTTCTCAACTGAAGCTGCTGCTTTCTACTTGATATGGAAAATGGAAACCACCAGACCAGGCCTTCCATGATTCCCACCACATGGGTCCCCTGGCAGCATTAGCACCCAGCACCTGAAACATCCTGTCTGTTGCCCATGCTCCTGTCTAACACCAATCTCTCCACTTGGTTAATAGAACCCATCCCCTCTTTCTCCTCCTTCCTCATAACTTTAAATTTCCCTTTGAAGAAACTCCTTGAAAGGATCATCTATACCTGCTCTATCTCCTCTCTTCCCACTCTTCCTGGGACCCACTAAGTTGGGCTTTTGCTGCGTCAATTCTAATTAAATAGCTGTTGTCAGGGTTAGCTGTGTGACCATGTATTAGTCCGTGTTGTGCTGCTATAATAGAATTACCTGAGACTGGGTAATTTATAAAGAACAGAGGTTTACTTGGCTTACGATTCTGGGACAGCTGCATCTGGCATGGACCTCAGGCTGCTTCTACTCATGACAGAAAGTGGCAGGTACAAGCAGATCACATGGCAAGAGGATGCAAAAGAGAGAGAGAGAGAGAGAGAGAGAGAGAGAGAGAGAGAAGGTGCCAGGGCCCTGTATACAACCAGCTCTCCCGGGAACTGATAGAGCAAGATCTCACTCATTAATCCCCGCACCCAGGGAGAGCATGAATCCATTCATAAGGGATCCACCCCCATGACTCAATCAGTTTCCAACACTGCCACGTTGAGGATCAGATTTCCACATGAATTTTGGTGGGGACAACACATCCAGACTCTATCAGACCTCCACATTGTCAAATCCATGGATCAATTCGAACTTGGTCCTCCTCCTGCTCAACTTACCAGCTACATTTGACAGAGCTGATCACTCCTTTCTTTTAGAAACTTTCTTCACCTGACTTGAGAACACAACACTCTCCAGAAGATTTCCTCTTACCTCCCAGGTTGCTCCTTCTCAGTCGCCTTTGTGGGTGTCACCTTTTATCCTCTCCTTCACCAAGCTCAGTTTTTGGTCCTCCTTATCTGCAGTCACCCCATATCATCTATATAATGAGGATGTTCACATTTCTGTCTGCAGACGGGACCTTCTGCTGCCTACTCAACACACCTGTTCAGATATCTAGTAGGCATTTCAAACTTAAAATTAACTCTTGGTACTTCCTGTTTACCAAATCTGCTCTTCCCACACCTCGTGTATGTCAGAATTGATAGGAAACCGATCTTTACAGTAGTTCAAGAGAAAAATCTTGGCGTCATCCTCAGTTCTCTTTTTCTCATACCACATGTCCACTCCACCATGAAATCCTATTGGATTTGCCTTAAACACATGTCCAGCGCCCTGCATTTTGCTCCCTCTGAACTGCTTTTCCTTCCATCTCAGCTGCCCTGCTCCTGCATCCTACTGCAGCGCTGCCACGGCCTCCTAACTGGTCTTCCTGCTTCCAGCCTTGTTCCCCTCCCTAGTCCATTCTCAACACAGTAGCCATTGACTCTTCTTCTGAAAGACCTCAACTGGCTTTGAGTAAAATCACTCTGAGTAAAAGCCAAAGTCCTTAAATAGCCTATTAGGCCTCACATGATCTATCCCTCACCCCCACATTCTTACCAACAGATACTCCAATAACACTCCAATTTGACTCATCTGCTTAAGCTAGAAACTTTAGAGCCTTCCTTGGAATATTCTCTCACCTTTGCACATCCAAGCAATTACCACGACCTGCTAATTACTCTTTCCCTGTATCTCTCAAATCCACTTACATCTTTCCATTGCTGACAACACGGTGTCTCCCCACCTCCAATCTCACCTCACCTCACATCTGTCTACTCTGTGTTAATACTAGAGTGATATTTCTAGTTAAATACAAACCTGTTTATCTCATTCTCCAGGCTGTCTAACACCAAAGCTCTTTCCCTTTAACAACCTTTTATGATGATTCATAAGTTGAGGCTGTAATCACAGTTCAGGCTACTTTTTAAATGGCTCTCTGTTAATAATAAACTCATTGGCTCATTCAAAAGTGTTTCGAGGCATACAATTCATTTTGAAGGTATATTAGTCTTTGTTCTATTATATGCCATTTTTGTCAAGGCTAATTTTTTGTTCATTTATAAAATGAACTGTAGATTTATATGTAACTATAGATTATACTTGCAAGTCAAGAAAAGGTCAGCTACCTTGGCATAAGTACAGACTTAAAGTAGGCTCTTCTATCTTAAAACTACTATGTATTTCAAATAATAATAATACTAAAGAAGAAAAGTAATAATATTAAAGAATATTCTGATCCTCAGTTTTCAAAGGAGCAAACTGAGGATCAGAAAAATTAAGTGATTTGATGGAAAATATCTAGCAAATCAGTGATGGAACTGACTCTTGAAATTTTTTCAATACCACACAGCAGTGTCTTTATGTGAAGGTACACAAATGCAAAGTTTAACAAATTTTCTATGTTTATGATAATGAAATGCTACTTTTTCAAGTAGACAAATGCCTACTCTATAGTTTTACTTTTAAAATTAAAGTTTTACTTTTTAATGTAAATCAAATCAGAACTGTCCTTCCACATTATTAACTAAATATCAGTCTATTCTAAAATTTTGGATGTAGAGGTGATATATTACAGTAGGAAACCATAGTAACATGCTATTAGAAACCATTTCAACTGTTAAAAGATTAGAGTTTGGTTCTGTTTAAAGGTCAGATCTGAAAATATCCCGATAATTACAATTTCTCCACACATTTTGGATGGTACCACTCTAGTCCTGGCAGCACTAAAATTGTGTTCTTTGGTGGTCAGTGTCACAGTGGTGAGAAAGCTTTCTGATTAGACCTATAACTTCTCTTGCTTTTAATTAAAAAAGAAAAAATATTTTTATCTACCTCAGAGGATTGTTGAAAAAAAATTAATTATCTAAAAAACACTTAGTGCAGTAACTAAAATAAGACTGAGAATGATTTTCCCAAAGGCAAATATCAAAGTACTTGTCAATCCTCCCATATTAGGATTTTAAATCTGGAACTAGTCATTCAAATAAGCATTGGTTAAATGATAATTATATGCCAAGAACCGTTCCCTGGGTCCACACACGACTATTTTTTACAAATCACATCCCATCTCTCTTCTCCTATAAAATTGTGTCTAGTACATGACAGGCACACAATAAGTGCTGATGCTCATTGAATGAATGCTAGGCTTGATGTAGACTGCAAAGAATTGTGTTAATATAATAATGACTGCTACTACTACTAATGCTTACTAACATTTATTGAGCACTAAGTATGTGCCAGACACAGTGCTAATTGCTTTACATGCATTACTTTTCCACATGGTAAGTTAATCTGATTAATTCATTGTTAATCTAATTCTACCGATGAGAAAACTGTAGCATAAAGAGATCAAGTCTCATAGCTAGTAATTGAACTTAGGCAGTCTGACTTCAGTGCCTACAATGTGCCAGAGATCCATCCATTCTAGCTTACATTCTAAAAAGAAAAGAAAGAAGACAATAAATAAGCAACCAAATGATCTATATAATTTAATATAATAAATAAGGCTATGGAAAGAAGAAAACAGGATGATTTAACAGAAGCGACTCAAGCAATGGAGAAAAAATGGTTAAGAACATGAATCCGTCTCTAGGGCTGTTATTTATTTACTTACCCTCTTTGTGTCTGTTTCCTTAAATGCAAATAATAATACCTAATTCATATGGCAGTTACGAGATTTAAATTAGTTGATATATGTAAAATGCCTCAAACAGTGCCTGACATATAGTGTTATTTAAGTATTTCCTTATTATTATTATTGTTCTTTTTGTGTCTTTATTTTTATAATTATTATGATATTGAGGGCTTCTACTTGAGATAGGGTCATCTGGAAGGCCTCTAAGAGAAAGTGCATTTGAGCTAAAACCTAAATCACAACTCAGCCACATGAAAATGTGAAGACAGACCTTCCAGGGAGAAGGAACCAAACTGCAAAATCCCAGGGCCAGAATGCCCAGCAAAGAAGGCCAATAGGGGCCGGGATAATTTTGCTGAAGGTAAAGTTAAAGAGCTAGTCAGGAATCAGGGTAAACTGGGCTTCATTGGCCATGGTAAGGAGTTACATTTTATCTAAGTGCAAAGAGAAGCTATTGGAGCATTTTAAGCGTGGTAATGACATGATTTTATCTACGTTTTATAAATTTCACTCTGGTTTCCATGAAAGGTTGGATTATGATTCCATGAATATCAACCTTATTACTCACATTAGTCACTATTTTTAAAATCTTACCTTTTTTTCTAAGGGAAAATAATTCTCTGGCTACATTTTTTGAATGTTTATGTTAGTGCTTTTAAAAGTAGAGTCAGATTAAAGGACTTAAATAAGTACATGACATACATACGTATACTCATACACACTTGTTTTGAACAAAGATTACACGGAATACCCACACAGACCATACTTTATGATTTTAAAATTTATGTTCGTCATGCCTACTGGTTTTTAAAATCATATCTTTGAAGGAAAGTAGCTGAATAGTTTTCTCAATATAAGTTAGATGTAAGGGAAAGAGATTTTTTAGGTCCCACTTCTCATACTTCGTCCCTTGCCTTACCAGCTATTAGCCCTTCTAGGAAAGAATACATTGCAAGTCTGATTGGGTGGAACCAGGTATGTTTTACTAGTGGGTGCTGCTACTTTCCTTAATCTTCCCCCTACCTGCAGCCATACAGAATAATCCCATACCCCTCCTCTCCCAGTTCACCTTGGTTTAAGTAGGTTGAAAGCATGCATAGGCCACATTGTCCAACTCAGTCTTACCAGATATCCTTGACATGGTTCCTCCAGCCTTAAAACAGCTATTAATAAAGTCACATGTGGATTAGGTGATAACATTGTGTGGAGAGGGGTAAACAGCAGTGGAAGAATAGCAATTCTAGGTACCTGGCCATTTTACTACCATGAGGATAATAAATCATCACCTTTAATATCTAACACCCAAAAGCCACTAATGTATTCAAAAAGAATATTATACCCATACTCTAACAAAAATCTTAAAAGCCCTACATTGCCACACATGTAGGTGAACTAAAAACACTGTGCAATTTGTACAAAAATTCTTCTTAATTCCTCTAACTCACAAAGGCTTTAGTCTTAAAAGTTCAAAAATATAGCTTCATAAAGTGAACTGCTTTACCTGTGTGGTCAGTTTCCTCATTCTTGACTTCTGTGGTTCCCAAAGAAGAGGTGGGTGGACTAACAGGAGGGCTGGAAGTAAAGCTTGTACACCCTGTGGATGTGCTGATTTCAAAATATTCTTGGTTGTGATTCATTCGATGAAAATCCAGAGAAGACACAATGGATGTTCGTTGTTTAGGCTACAATAAATGAGCAAGACAAGAGCATGAATGTGATCATGTTCATCTTTAGCCCAATCTACCCATCATTAATCTAAGCGATAATTTTTTTTCAGTTAAACTATCTGGATTTTATACCTAAAGTATAATTGTGCTTTACAGAGAAACTAAAGAATCACCTGATGAATTAACGAAAAAATTGTTTAATGAAAAAATATTATGGCAGAGTCAATGTGATAATTTCAGCTTTCATTTGATTTCCCCAGAAGATTATAAAAATACAGTGCACAGAATTTCTCTTAATGATCAATTTTGAAAGTTGCAATTTTAAGTCACCTTTCATTCAGCTAACATTTATTAAGCATCTGGCATTTGCCAGACTCTGAGGATATAGAATCTAATAATAAAAGGGCGCTTACAACATCGAAACATAATTAAGGCAGTTCCATTTTTTGGCTTTTTATATAGTCTAAGGAATTGGTGGCATTAGATATTGTCCCGAAGTGCCATATGCTGGAATTTTATCATCAGAATTAAGTAAAGTTATATAGAACATTTTCTAGGATTTAATAATCTACTTGATATTTGTAGTGAACTTTGATTTTCTTTTTGGGGGATTTTAATTAATCCCCAAATAGCAAGAAAAGTCAATTTAAACATAAAAGTTAAAATCATGGGGTAATAGCAGATATAATCTATACCCTTTGTCAGTAATGCATTATTCCCTATAGCATTTTTCTGTTTTTCTCATAGTTTTAATTACATTCACATTTTTTTCCTGCCCAGCACAGCTTCTAACATTGTCCTTCAGAAAAGCTGCAGTCTTATTGGCTCTCAGATGTGTGTCCAGTTCCCAAGAATGAATCCAAATCGTCTTAATTTTTATTCTCCTAATTTACATTACTGAAATAGTAACAATCTCTTGCAAATAATATAAGAGATTAAATGTAAGCTCTTTACAATAAAGTAACAACCGTCGTACTTTACTTTCCCCAAAGTACAATAAAGTTTTGGTTTACTAATGTTTTCACTGCCTTCAAATATTTGTTAATTTAATCACTGTACTCCACGGATTATTTTCCAGCACAATATTCAAATTACCCTGTCTCTTCCAGCTCTCATGGTTTGTTTCAGGTAGATATCATTTAGTCTACAGTCTGATATAGACAATTATATGGAAAATATCTGCATTTTACAGAATTTTTAAAATATAAGGTATACAGATTATCAAAATATGTTTTACCCTTTCACCATTGCAATATTTTCATGAAGAAGATTGAGAGCATAAATATTGTTATACAAGAGAGTGCACGTAATTCATTATTATAACACATCAACTCAGTAATAGAATTCAAATTAGTAGCCACACAGGACACAGTTGCTTTTGAAGTATAAAAGATCAGAATTTAATGTCAGGATTGGTTTCTCATGAAGTGAAATGTCTGTCCTTGGGGCTACTGAATCTCAATTTCACATTCGATGTCCTTTCCACTGGACTCTATAACCACAATTAAAAAGACATGAGATATGGCACTGGCTCCAATGGAAACACAGGTGTGTCCGTCATTCTAGGTTTTGTATTACTGTGTTGTGTTGTTTTTGTTTCACTTTATGTATAAGTAATGGACCAATTTTCTATATAGTTTCCTTTTATAAATTTTATAAAAGTAAAGCCAACTGATGTATATGATACCTTTACTTCTAACATTTCTTGAATACATGTTTTTGAACCCTGACCACCCACACAGTTCTAATTGTATTAAAAACAGTTTGTTATGCAATTTGAAATCAAATAGGCTACTTATTGCTGCATTCATTCAAATTCTACAAATATTTGCTAAGTGTATACTAAATTGCAGATATGATGGTAAGCACTGTGATAGGAATAAGAGAAGTGAGACATTGTCCCTGTTCTCCAGGTGATTATAGACTTCAGGTGGGAGGCAGGAGGGTGCATGAGGGAAGCATCAATGACTATGCTTCAGTACAGTGGACACAGTGATAAGGGCTACAATACGTGTGAGCACAGAATACAAGGGAGCCAAAAGATGGGCTTCTGCTTTAGGGAAGGGATCAGAAAAGGCTTCCATGGGCAGGTGATTCATAGCCAAGTTGAATCTTGGTGAGGCAGAGAAGGTAGGCAGGCAAAAGAGGATGAAGAAAAATAAAGTATAAAACTGCAATTAGTTCAGTATGGCTGTAGGGCCATGTATGAAAAGGGAGTGGTGAGTTCAAGACATGAGATATTGGAAGTTGCAGGGGCCAAATCATAAAAGATTTAAATGCCATGTTAAAGAGTTTGGCTTTTAACCTAAATATTTTAAAGGAACCACTGAATGATTTCCAGGCAAGAAGTCTTCATAACTGGGTTTGCATTTTAATAAACTCACTTTAGCAGTTTAGAGATAGATGAGTCAGAGTCAGCCTAGAGGAAGGCAGACTGATTAAGAGGATGTTACAGGGGCCGGCCTGTGGCTCACTTGGGAGAGCGTGGTGCAGATAACACCGAGCCAAGGGTTAAGATCCCCTTTCTGGTCATCTTTAAAAAAAAGAGGATGTTACAGAAGTCCAGCCAAGACATAATAAGGTCCTGAAGTGAAGCAGTAGCAGTAGGTAGGAGATAGCAGACGTTCTTAGGAGATGCTAATATGGTCAGCTCTTCAGGACATGGAAAATGATTGGCTGTGAAGGATGATTTTAAGGAAGAAGTCTAGGGTGACTCACAGATTTCTCACTTGAGTGGATGCCAGAAGGCAAGCTTTTGTGGGATACACAGATTTGTACATCTCTATACCAGAACTACACAACGTGGATGTTATAGAGACCCTGTTTAGACTGCTTAGTACATGTTTATGCAAATCTACATGACACATTCCTTTCCTTGAGCAGAGTGCTACAATCTTACTCTACTATAGCTTCAAAGGAAATATCTGGAGGAAGGGAGGCAGGCTCATGGAAATTCCAAAGGGAAAGCGTTGAGCAATGGTCATCTGACCTCATTCTCATTTGCTTCTTCAGAATTGTCTATTAGTTACTATTAGCCAGCACAAGAACACTGAGGAGGAAGTCATTGCCCAGAGCTCTCTGAGCATGTGAGATGGTGAAAAATAAATATCATCATCATTATTATTAGAGTCCAAATCTGGCCTTCCTTGTATTTCAGAAAATAAAGTTCTATTAGAACACCACTTTGCCCATTGCACATTTACTATGGTCAGTGGCTGCTCCCACACAACAATGGCAGAGCTGAGTAGTTGCAACAGAGGCCATATTACTGTCTGGCCCTTTAGAGAAAGGGCAGCAACTTTTCTAAGGAATCATTTTACACATCATTTTAGTGCTCAATAAAACCATCACTATAGGTTCCCTTTTATTTCCCAGCCTTACTTGCATTTGGGTTGGGCCATGTGGCTAATTCTGACCAACTGACTATTAGCAGAAATGAGCTTTCTTTGTCCCTCTCTTAGTCTCTGTATATGATGTAGCTGTAAGATGAAGAAAGGTTATGTGACCCACGTCAAGGCTTTATGAGAAGTTAAAGTAAACCTCATTTATGTTAAGCCATTGAAATTTGGGGTTTGTCTTTTGTGTCAGCTAGTATTAGTTACCTAACTAGGACATAATGCAATGGCTGAGAGAGGTTAAATGATTTACTCAAGGTTATATAAGTAGTTAATAGAAAGACTTAGATCAGATGGAAGATTCATGTGTTCGAATCTAGAGACAAGTGGTGACAAGTAACCAAAGAGTTACTTGTGGTGCCTCGAAACACAGAGGCAGGATTAAAAAGAGCTACGTGGAGAAATGAAAAAAAAACACCAATGGGAGAAAAGAATAAAGAGATGATAGGGATATTAAAAATGAAGATAAATGAGGATGGGTCTAGAACATTCACTTAAACTTTGTTAACTTTGTTTGATTTTAATACATTCTAAGTTTTTAACTGTTCAGGTGGAATTCTGCTAAGCTATTCAGCATAAGGAAGAAAAAGTGTTTTCACAAATTTACTTGGCAAATTACAAATGGAATTTGCCAAGTTTCAATGTGTTAAAATGAGTTGCACTTGTTTTCATTATGGCTCCTTTTCTCTAAAACATCTCCCTCTCCTATGAGAGGTCCAGCACTCAGATCTTCCTACTTTTCAAAGAACTTCATCCTACACAAATTTACTTAACAGGGGTCACCAAACTACAGCTCATGCCCAGGCTTCTGACTATTTGTGTAAAGCCGGCAAGCTAAGAATGGTTTTCACATTTTTTAATAGCTTGAAAAAATCAAAGTAAAAGTAAAAGTGACACATGAAAATTATATGAAACTCAGATTTCACTGTGCATAAAAAAAGTTTTATTGGGACATAGCAACACCCATTCATTTATGTGCTGTCTATGGCTGTTCTGCTACAATAGCAGGGTTGGGTAGTTGCAACAGAGGCCATATGAACCGCAAACCCTAAACTATTTTACTCTCAGGACCTTTACAGAAAGTTTGACTCCTACTGTACAGTGATTAGAGAATGTCTCTGAGGAGCTGAAATTGAACAGAGAGGAATGATTGTCAGGGAGTCAGGGCCAGCCATGTAGAGTTGTTGAACCAGTGCAACATAAAAAGGTGGGACCCTTTGTTCCAAAGCAGGAAAAAACCAAAAAGCCTTGTCCTTTCTTCCGTATTCTCTCTCTAGATCTGTCATGGTGTGTTTTCTGTGTGGTGGTTTTTTTTTTTTTTTTTTTTTGCTACTTAATGTCTTGCTCCCTTGGGCATGGGGAAACTCACAGGGTGGGGGCAGATGCTTACAGGCATGCAGGTGCTCTGCCCTGCAACTCAGTAAGTGCACCTGGCCTCAACCTCCCCGTGCTCACAGTCTCACTGCTATGTCAGCAGTTGCTGGGCAGGCCTGGGGCACCAGGGTTGGGGGAGCAAGTGGCCAAGAATCCCACCCAGTAAAGTGGGTATATGATGGAAGTTGGGACAACAGATGAGCCAAGACGCTAAGTCACAGCGATGCTTCATTATCCCACAGACCTCATTTACAAAATACAAATCCAGAGATAAAAATCATTAAGAGTTTTAGATAGTTTAAAAAAAAAAAAAAAAAAAAGGAAGAGCACTAAACCCCAAACATGGGGTCCTTCTGCACACAGGGCCTAGAAAGACCATACTGGTCCCACACCCTTCAAGCCAGCCTCTTAGTTAAGGATTACTTTAAAGGGGCTAAAGTGTGCATGTACTGGTATCACATTCAGGGGGGCATGCATTTCCTACACTTATTTTGAATTCTCTTCATCAATAGGATCCTATTATCATAAGAATATTTTTGTGTTATGTAAAGATATAAGTAAAATATAACATATTCTAATGCAACTTTAGGAATTTAATGGCATTACTGGAACCTACATAGATATAATCCACATATTTGAATAAAATGAAAACATATAATTCCTGATTATAGGATGAGATTTAGGTAATTTACCTACATTTACTTCCAAATTTTCTCTGGAGTGGAATCTAAGTTTCAAATACCCACTTTTATGTTTCCTCCTCTGTTATTTTCAGGTTACTTAAACTAATGGACATTTAAAATATCTGCTTGGATTTAAGTGGATTTTAAATCATTTGAATTCAATTAATTTAACTATAAAGTAACCTCTTCAACCTCCAAATAAAATGTCAAATAGAACTAGAGGGATGCACAGGTGTCAGTACAAAGAAGAAGTGCTAGCAGAAGTCAATGGTGACATTAAATTATCCAAGCAAAAAGAAGGCTCAAAATGTGTTCCCAGAGAAGGCTGCTGAGTGTCAGAAAATTAGTGGGTGACATCAGTAGAAATATGTGCAAATGATAGACTTTGTAGACACTGGCCCATTGACAAATTATCTCAGTACAAAGCAATGTCCTATCAAGTCAGTGGAAGTAAAATTAATGCCTTCTTAAATACTTTTTTTTTTTTTTTTAAAGTGAGTGGGATGGTAAAAATGGGTGGCCAGAACATTAGTATTTACTTTTAAAACTTTAACCAACCTGGGATATTTTGAGTATATGCCATATGATAAAAAACTTTAATTCTAATTTTTTTCCCCAAAATGATAGCCTACTGTCCTAATACCATCATTTCTCCACTGATTTGAAATGTCACCTCTATCTTATCCTAGATTTCCAAATATAGAGTAGGTTTAAATTTTTGGAATCTGTTATGTTCTCAATGATCTACTTGTCTGTTCCTGTACTAACACTACACTCTCTTAATTACTGTTGTGGCTTCTTCTCCTACTTCTAGAACTTTCAGTAAGTGGATATTGGATCTCTTTGATCCTTCCTGTTTTATATTCTGGGAGTATCCTATAGTTTGGTGTTCTAAAGCACCTTCATCAAGTTATTCAAAAATACTTATTGCCTGTAAGCTATGAGTCAGGCACTATTCTAGGCTCTAAGGATACATCAGTGAACAAAGAAGAAAATACACAAAATCTTTAGGCATTTTATTATAACCTTTGGTGTGATGATCCTATTTTTAACGTTCAAAAAGTTTTCTTTTTTTCCCAAGTATTCTATTTTTAAAATAGCCTGTTCTTCATTTTATGAGTTTCATAACCTCTCAAAACTTTCCAAGGATACTGATTAGAATCTTTTTTCTGGCATTGATTCTGTTTTCTCAGAGGTTATGTACTTTGTGCATCAGCCTGGGCTTCTCTCTGGTTAATTTTCCTCAGATGTCTGGTGTTCCTGGTTAACCGTTTGGGATTACCAATGGCACTGCCCCACTTCTCTCTCCTGCCCCAGTTTTCATGTTAGGAGAGTCAGCAGACCCTTCATCTCTCTCAGACAGTTATTACCCTCTGTTGGGCAAACCATAAAGCCAACTGCAGAGGTCCTTCAGCTGCCCTGAGATCCCTGCTGGCTTTCATAACCATGCCCTGTTGTTCAAGCTTCAGAATTTTTTGCAGAGGTCTAATAATATGAAGTGGACTCACTGTGTTAGTGAAATCCTCCCCTCTCCCACCAGTGTTGGGTTGTGGATTTCTTCCTCTGGTTTTGTCTAAATCCAACAGTATTTGCTTTTATCTTTTAGAACTTCCCACATGCCTCTGATAGTAAACACTTCCTGTTTTCCATAGCTGCTATGGATTTATTCTTAATTTTATGTTTATCTTACCATTCTAATTGCAAGTAAGGAGGAAGAAAATGAAAACACCGTTGGGATCCATTCACCATTTTGACTTTTAATTTTCATGTTTCTCTCTCTTGATCACTTTGAAAACAGTAAATAGAAGAGAAAACAGTATATACAAGTCCAGGAAACTCAGTTAAGGTAGATACTATTAACTTTTTTATTAAAATGCCATGTAAATTGAAAACAATTTATGGGTTTTTTCTTTTCAATAAAAGGAAAATAATTTAAGAGGGATAGAGTTTTTTGTCATGAATATGATGTTAATGTGATTAAGACTTGTTCTAAAGATGTAGTACTTCTTGTCTACAGGCAGGCAAAATACCATTCTTCTGCTTTATAGATTATGGCCAAACATAGAAAAAATGTATGAGACCATAAAAGAGTTAAAGTAGGTGTGACTGAATATTAAATTTATTACTTAAGAAGAGTGGGCATTCTTCTATGCACTTCAGATTTGTTATCTCACTTATTCCTATAACTTTGGTATTAAAAGGAGCTATTATTCTTTCCAGTTTACAGACTTGAGCTCCAGAGATGGTCTCACACTTAGCAAGCAAGAAAGCTGAAATTAAAACATAGGTCTATGGAATTGATTTCAAATGGATTGCATTTTCCCCCTAGGCCACCACACTATAGATAAATCAAAAAGAAGAAAACATAAACTACAAGTAGATCCAAGAGCCTAATAGCTTTTGAGTTTCTCTTCTTTATATCAATGAGCAATTTTCCTACCCTTTGGTCTATTGGTAGCATTGATTTTTTAAAAAATATCAACATTGTTTTAAAGGGTGTTGAAAGAAAATATAAGTGGGTGAAAAATGGGAACAAATAGAATCTAATTCTGCCATGTATTAAACTCTTACAGTCACTAGATGTCTTATTAAAGAGAAAGGCAGAAAAATTTTTAAATCTTTATATCTCCTACTTTTGTCTCTTTGATTCATTTCATTTTTATATAGAGACATTTGGCTATGGATTAACATATATATTCATATTCTATTAATAGAGACCAATTATAAAACTGTTAGTAGATTCCTAGTATTTAACATATGTAAGCAGGAATATAAAGATTTTTAAATGAAAAATCTGTAATATGTGTTTCTTCATATGAGTTAGTTTCTTAATAAAGTTATTCAAACTTGCACTGGAAAGGCTATATCTAGATATGAGAGGATAGGAAAAATGTTGGTTCATACTCTAGTTTTATTCAAAAAAAAGTATTAAGTAGCTCTGGAATCAATGTTGATAGTGAAGAACTAGAGAACATTTTGACCTCCATACCATGGAGTTTTTCCTCATAGAAGCTTCTCCCAACATTAAAATATTCATAACCACCTTGCAAGAATTATTTTTTGAATTAGGTATTTCAGATATTTATATGTTAATATTTCAGAGATGCTCATGACAAACACAGATGTGTCCAAAATAAAAAATAACTAAGATGAGCTCTATTTCCCATGTTTAAGTTGCTTTTTAAAAAAATAATATAAAATAATTTGTTTTATTTTAAGAACATCAGGAAGTAATTATGCAATATATCCCTGTATTGTGCAATATTTCTAATATATTATAGAAGATATATTCTGAGCAGTCAAAATAGGAAGCATGTATTACTCTGTGGGTGAAAGAAATTTTTACAAATTAAAAGCTTCATTTTTTAAATTAAACTTTTTATTTTGAATAATTGTAAATTCACACACTGCTGTAAGAAATAGTACAGAGAGATCTAATGTGCCCTTTTCCTAGTTTCCCCTAGTGGTAATATCTCACAAAACTATAATGTAACATCACAATCAGAATCAAGAAACAGAAAAGTTCCATCTCAAGGATCCTTCCTGTTATCCTTTAATAGCTACACTTACTTCTCTCCTGCCTCTACCTCCTCAGCTCCTGGCAACCACTGATCTGTTACCTCTTGCTATAATTTTATCATGCCAAGAATGTTATATAAATAGAATCATGCAGTATATGGCCTTTTCTCATTCAGCATAATTTTCTGGAGATTCATCCAAGCTGTTGCATGTATCAATAGCTTGCTCCTTTTTATTGCTGGGTAATAGTCAATGGTATGAATATTTAACAATTCATCCACCGAAGGACATCTCAGCTGTTTCCAGTCTTCTGCTATTATGAATAATGCTGTTTGTTATAAATATTTGTGTACAGGTTTTTGGGTGAACAGTTTTTATTTATCTGGGATAAATCCCCAGGAGTGCAAATGCTGGGTGGTATGGTAGTTATATGTTTGAAGAAACTGCCAAACTGCTTTCCAGAATCACTGCACCATTTTACGTTTCCACCAGCAATGGATGAGCTTCTCGGTATCCTTGCCAGCATTTGGTGTTGCCACTATTTTTTGTTTTAGCCATTCTGATAGGTGTGTAGTGGTATCTCATTGTGGTTCTAATTTATGCTTCCCTAGAGGTTAGTGATGTTGAACATCTTTTCATGTGCTATCTGTCATTTGTATATATTCTGCACTGAAATGTCTCCTCACGTCTTTTGCCCATTTTCTGAGTTGTTTCTTTTTATCATGTTGAGTTTGGAGAGTTCTTTATATGTTCTAGATACTAGTTCTTTGTCAGATATGTGATTTATAAATATTTCCTCCAGTTTGGAGTTTATTTTTTCATCTTCTAAACAGGGTTTCTCACAGAGCAAAAGTTTTAAATTTTGATGAAGCACAATTTATCAATTTTTCTTTTTATGAATCATGTCTTCAGTGTCAAGTATAAAAATTCTTTGCCTAGCTCTATATCCTAAAGATTTTCTCCTATTTTTTTAAAAGTTTTACATTTAAAAAATTTAAACCAATTGTCCATTTTGAGTTAATTTTCATATAAGGTGTAAGACTTAGGTCAAGTTTCAAATTTTGGCCTATGTGTTTCCAATTGCTCCAGCAGAGGCTGTCTTTCCTCCATTAAATTGCTTTTTTATACCTTTGTCAATTATCAGTTGGGCATATTTGTGTGAGTCTATTTCTGAGTTCTCCCTACTGTCCCACTGATCTGTGTGACTATCCCTTCACTAATAATACGTCTTAAGTAATTTAACTATAAAATTAATCTTGAAATTGGATACATTGATTCCTCCCATTCTGTTTTTCTTTCAAAATTACTTTAGTTATCTTAGTTCCTTTACATTTCTATGTAAATATTATAATAATATTGTCTATATCTACAAAAAAATCTTGCTGAAATTTTGACAGGAATTACATTAATCCTGAATATCAATGTGAGGACAATTTATATCTTTACTATAGTAAGTCTTCTAATCTATGAACAGATATGTCTTTCTACTTCTTTACATTTTTTATTTCTTTTTTCAATGTTTTGTAGTTTTCAGTATACAAGTTCAGTATACATGTTAAAGAGGAGTTCACCAAGGCATACAATAATGAAATTATCAAAAACTAAAGACAGAGAGAAAATTCTGAAAGCAGCAAGAGACAAACATATCACACACAAAAGAATTTTACTATCAGCAGATTTCTCAGCAGAAACCCTGTAAGCCAGAAAGAGCGGGATGTTATATTCAAACTGGACTAAACGGTGGTGTGTAAAACAATTTTATCTCTAGTATGATAATTAATAGACAATTCTATTAAAACAACTATAAAATTAATTGTCAGGGGATACAAATTACAAAATGACATAAATTTTGACATCAAAAACATAAAATATGTGGTAGGGAAATAAAAGTGTTAGCTTTATAACTAATTATTTTTCATTTTGGTTTGTGATTATAAATAATAGTGTATTTTTAATTTTCTATGTCTACATATCCATTGCTAGTTTACAGAAATACAATTGATCTTTTTTATGTTTATCTTACATCCTGTGACCTTACTGAACTCACTTATTAGTTGTAGAAGGTTTTCTGTAGATTCCTTGGGATTTTCTACATTGACAATCTTGTCATCTGCAAATAAGAAGTTTTATTTCTTCCTTTCCAATCTGTATGCCTTTGGTTTTCTTTTTATTTTCCTTTATTGAATAGGCTAGAACTTTCAGCACTATGTTGAATAGTAGCAGTAAGGAGTGTGGACATCCTTGCATTGTTCCCAGCATCAGAAGAAAAGCATTCAGATTTTCACTATTAGTACAGGGTACTTCAAAAACTTATGGAAGAATAGAGTTAAAATTTAATATGAATCTTTCCATGACTTTTTGAAGCACCTCATATAATGTTAGCTGCAGATTTTTTTATAGATGCTCTTTATCAAGTTGAAGAAGTTTCCTTCTATTTCTATTCTTCTGAAAGTTTTTTTTAAAAACATGAATGGATGATGAATTTTGTTGAATGCTTTCTCTGCATCAATTAATATAATTATGTGAATTTTCTTCTTTATTAATTTTCAAATACTGAACTAGTCTTTCATCCCTCCCTGGAATAAACCTCACTTGGTAATGATATATAGCTCTTTTTATATACTGCTGAATTTTATTTGCTAATATTTTGTTAAGAAAATTTTTGTCCAGATGAGGGATATTGTTCTGTACTGTGTGTGCATGTGTGTGTGTGTGTTGTCTGGTTTTAGAATCACAGGAATATTAGTTTCATAAAATTAGTTGGAAAATTTTCTCTCCTCTTTCTGTTTTCATTTAGAATTGGTGTTAATTCTTCTTTAAATATTTGCTATGATTCTCCAGCAAAATCATGTGGGCTTGGAGATTTCTTTTTTGAAAAGTTTTTAGATTATGAATTTAATTCCTTGATAGTTGTATGGCTATTTGCATTATCTATTTCATATTGGGTGAACTGTGTAGTTTGTCATAAGAATTGGTCCATTTAAGCTAAGTTCCCAAATTTGCATGTGTAGAGTGGTTTGTAATATTCCTTTATTATTCTCTTGATGTCTGCAGGGTCTTTAGTGACATCTCCTGTTTCATTCCTGATGTAGGTAATTTGAGTCTTGTTTTTCAGTTTCAGTTTCTGAACAGCAGGAAGTAATTATGTTCTGATTTATAGAAGATATGTCCTCAGCAGCCAAACTAGTAAGCTCATATCACTGTGTGTGTGAAAGAAAAGTTTTACAAGTAAAAGTGTGCATTGCTTCTTAACCTATCAAAGTCATTTTGCTTTCTAATTCTTAATTTAAATCATTTCTTTACTAATAACAGCACTCATTAAATACAGGCTGTGGCAGGTATACTGCATATTTTTTTCATGTAAATCCCAAAAGAATTCTGCAAGAGAGGTTTTTTCTTACCACATATTACAGATGGGGAAAAGGAAACTTCTTGAAAGATTCTCAGTAACTTTCAGTTTTAGAATCCAGCTCTCTCAAGACATTAAAGCCATGAATACACTTCCATTGCACAATGCTGTCTTTTTGCTGTAATTATCCAAAATGTCTTTCTATATAATAGAAATAGCAGGGATTTTTTTTTTTGTAAGAAAATATAGTTTAAAAGAGTATTTTCACCAGGGTATTTGTAAAAGTCATTGCCATGATATTTATCAACAACTAATAAATAAAATAGTACATAGAAGAGAGAAGTTAAGGTTTAAACAAGAAAGGAGTGACAATATAAGTACTTAAATGGATAAACTTAAGATGACATGAAGTTTTAAGAATAAGTACAAAGAAATTCTCTTGGTGTCATAGGAAATTTTTATCATAGGATGATAGAGATCATTTTCTATTTTAATTTCATTTTTTTAATTGACATAAAAATTGCATATATAGAGAGTACAGTGTGATGTTTTTGAAACATGTATACAATGTGTAATATTCAAATTAGGGTAATTAGTGTATCTGTCACCACAGACATTTATCATTTCCTTGTGGTGACATAATTTTTAAAATGAAAATAAGTATTAAAATTAATTTTAACTAACAATTCCAACTCCTTTTCTGCTAAGTTTTTTTTTAAGTCAGTTATCAAAATGCCCATTAATAAAAGTTTTTCTTTTCTCCCTGACCCATTCCTGGCAAAGGAATACTCAAAAGGCTGATTTAAAGCTAATATTAAAAACAAAAACCAAAAAACCCAGGGCTGGCCGGTTAGCTCTGTTGGCTGGAATACAATGTTATAACACAAAGGTCAAGGCTTCGGATCCCCTTGTCAGCCAGCTGCCAAAAAAATAAAAATAAAACAATAAAAACCCATAAACTGAGCAATCAATTTCTTAGTAATCAAGAATTGGCATGATTTATATATAAATTTTCTCTGGATTTCCCTTAAAGAAAAAAAAAATCATTAAACTCTGAAACAGTCTCTTAACTCTAAAATCCCTTCCTTCATCTTTATATCAATGAGCAAATACTCAATTCATTAGTATCCTAAATTCAAAATCACCTGTTGTGGTCTTTTCTTAAGGATGCTAGACCTGGGAGGGAAGGAAGGAGGGAGTTGGGCAAGTGATAGGTCAGGCAAAGGGCATAAAGAAATATCATGATTTGTAAGAAAGAATATGCTAATAATAAATAAAAATTTAAAAAGAAAAAAAAAGCACCCGTTGTTTTCCTCCTACAGTCATGGATGCATAAGGACTTTTTGGTCAGCGATGAATCGCATGTATGACAGTGTTCTCACAAGGTTATAATTGAGCTGAACAGTTCCTGTCTCTTTGTGACATCATAGCTATGGTAACATCGTAGCACAACGACATTACCCAACAAAGCTGTGGCTGCGATGGCAAACAACTTTAACCTGGGTGTGGGTGAGGACGACACTGAGGAGCTCTTAGAGGTGTTTCATGATGAACTGGCAGAGGAGTTGTTGAGACTGGAACAGGAACGTGTAGCTGAAGAAGAGGCAAGAGAAAAAGAAACCACAGGAGGAGAAAAAGAACCCCCAAGAAAATTCACAGTGAAGGGTTTAGCAGAAGATTTTGCAGACCTCAACGAGCCCCTTGAAAAGTTTGAAAACATGTGCCCCAACACCAAAAAGTTTTCATTAATAAAGAGGAATGTTCAGGGTGCATTATCTGCTCAAAAGCAAATCTGTGATGAGAGAAAAAAAAAAAAGAGAAACAAACCAAGCAAACCAAACTGGACCTATTTCTGAAAAGAGTGACACCTCCTCAAGAAGAGCCTCAGGCAGGTTCCTCAGAAAGTATTCCAGAAGACACTGTCATCATAGGAGATGACAACCTCCTGCATGTTATCGCCCCAGAAGACCTTCCACGGGGACGAGATGTGGAGGTAGAAAACCAGATATATTGATGATACTGACTCTGCACAGACCTAGACTAATGTGTGTGTTTGTGTCTCAGTTTTTAACAAAAAAGTTTAAAAAGTAAGAAAATTTTTTTTTAAATTTGAAATAGAAAAAAGCCTGAAGATAAGGATATTAAGAAAGAAAACATTTTTGTATAACTGTACAATGTGTTTATGTTTTAGCCCTGTTATTATAAGAGAAAGTTTAAAAAACTTAAAAGTTTATGAAGTAAAAATGTTACAGTATGATAACTGTATTGAAGAAAGAAAAATAATGTCCTGGGTCTTCACATTCACTCACCACTTACTTGCTCTCTGACTCACCTAGAGCAACTTCCAGTCCTGCAAGCTCCATTCATGCTAAGTGCCCTATGTGTACCATTTTTTATCTTCGATGCTGTATTTTTCCTATGCTTTTTCTATGTTTAGATATATAAATACTTATCATTGTGTTAAAGTTGCCTACAGGATTCAGTACAATACCATGCTGAACAGGTTTGTAGTCTGGGTATGTAGTAGGCTGTATATCTAGGTTTGTTTGTTTAAGTACACCCTGTGATGTTTGCACAACAGAATCGCTTAGTGACACATTTCTCTAAATATATCCCCATTGTTAAGTGATGCATGACTGTAGTTCCTATGGTTAAAACTTACTGATACCTATTTGGGAGACAATGGGATTTGGAGTAAGATAGAATTGAATTTACATCTTAATGCCAGTATTTACAGTTCAGTATTTGCATCTGTAAAATGGGAATTACATAGCCCTCCCCATAGACTTATTGTCTAGATTAATTGAGATAATGTGAAATAAAGCACTAGGACAATGCCTAATTTAGAGTAAAGGGTTGATAAATGTTCATTTTCTTCCCTTACTGCAATTTTAGCATAGATGGGACCTAACGGAAAGAAGACAATGATGAGTTAAATCACAATACAGCCCTCCTAATAGGTGGCAGAATCACCAAATTAAATGGAGAAGACTCTGGCAAACCACCATCAATACATTATAATTTGCAGAGATGAGGGTGGAAGGGGAAGGGGAAATCAGAAGGTTTGGAAGAAAATATAGCACATGGACTTATTTTGTCAGTGTTTAAAACAGCTGCCCTGGAAATTGCAATGACTACTTTTAGTAGACACCTTCGCGGTAGGGGAGGGGGAAGGGGGTCTCTGATGGGAAATAAGTGGCAAAGACCCTGGTAGAACCTCCCTAAACAGACAACCCATCTCTGATTTGGAGGAGTGAGGGTGCAAGGCAATGAAGGACCACTAAGCTGGGAGAAAGAAAAGGTATACTCCAGTTAATTGCTATTATTCCACTGCTGAAAAGCTGCTTTAGAAAGCATGGCATTAAGAGGTTCAAGAATCTCTATGGTGACTTTATACATGCAAAATGTTAGGAGGTTGTTAGGAGCTTCAATGAGACACACCATATAGCAGCATAAATCAGTGACTGTGCATCTACATGCATATATAAATAAACTTCAGTGCAATATAATAAGTAGGGAATAAGGCTGGTGATTACTATCTATTTATTTTGGATTATGCACTTTACCAATATAAAAAAATCCTATTCATTCCTAATGTTTTTTATCTAAGTAGAGTTCAGAAAAGATTAATAAAATATATAGCCAGACCAAGGACTAGGAAATGGCGAATGGAAGAGTTTGGAGAAGTGTTCCAGGCAGAAACATCAGCATCTGTTTTGAAAGAGCATGAGGCTTTGGAGGAAATAAAATAAGCCTAGAGTTGGGATATGTATTAGTCTGTTTTTGTGTTGCTATAATAGAATACCTGAGACTGGGTAATCTGTAAAGAACAGACATTTATTTAGGCTCACGATTATGGAACAGCTGCATCTAGCGGGCCTCAGGCTGCTTCTACTCATGGCGGAAAGTGGCAGGCAGCCAGTGGGTACAAGCAGATCACATGGCAAGAGGAAGCAAGAGAGAGAGGGGAGGTGCAAGGGTCTTTTAAACAATGAGCTCTCGTGGAAACTAATAGAGCAAGATCTCACTCATGACCTTCCCACCCCAGGGCAAGCATTAATCCGTTCATGAGGTATCCACCCCCATGACCCAAACCACTCCCAACACTGCAAAGTTGGGGATCTGATTTTGACATGAGCTTTGGGGGGACAACACATCCAAACTCTATCAGGATGTAAAGAAGATGAGAGGAGAAAGGCTTAAGATGTCACTCTAGAAATAGAAGCCTGGTTAGAAAGGTTGATGACTTTAAGTTTGATCAAGCAATAGTGATCAAACCTGCACTTAGTTAGGTTTAAAAGTAGAGAGTGAATGGACAGGTTTGGAAAAAATAGAATATCACTGTGAGAAACAATCTGGGTTTTACATTTTCCATTTGATTTGAATAATTTTTTTCTCCTGTACAAGTAGCAGAAGCAGATTTGGAGAAAACACAAACACACACCATAAAGAAAAATTTAAATCACTCATTACACACACACACACACACACACACACACACACACTACAAATTTGCAAATAATATATATCAATCTTCAATTTATTTCATAGTTAAAATATTAGTTAACATTTTCAGTTACCATATAGTTAACAGTTACCCACTTGAATAAATTAGTTTTCCAAAATTATTTAATATTTCATCTTTCATTCAAACATAATGATTTCCAATTTTTACTGTTAAAACCCGTGCTGCAACAGATACATTTTACAGATTTTCCTCTCTTTCTGAGCATTTTACTGGTACAGATGAGAAATTGCTAGACTAAAAATGGTATAAATATTTTTCAAGACTCTTGATTCATATTACCAAGAATTCTAAAAACATTTCCACCATCAGTCTATGAGACTGTCACTCCATGCTGTTTCACCATGGATTTACCATCCATTTACTAAACACAGGGTATATTTTTTCTTTTTTTTATGGTATGTTGACTTTTTTTTTTTTTAATTTTATTTTGTCGATATACAATGTGGTTGATTATTGTGGCCTTCTTTGATTGAATGTTATAATTTTACTTTGCATTTCTTTGATATTCAGTGCTGTTAAGAATTTCTCCTTTTGCTTCTTAGATATTCATCTTTTTCTTTCTTGAATTATTTATTTATATTCTTTGCCTCTTTTTTCATGAACATGTTAGTCTTTACAGCCTTGTAAGAGCTCTTTAGCAGTTTAACTGTTCATATTATTATAAATATCTCTACCTTGTTTGTTACTTGCTTTCTATTTTAATTGAGATTTTTTTTTTTTTTTGATGCAGTGCAACTTTTAAACTTATGTAGTCAAGGCTATTTATATTTTCCTTTGGAATTACTTTCACACTTTAATGTTAAGTAAATGCTAGTATATCTAAGATTAAGTTTGAAATATTGACAGTCTGTATCTCTATCTTTTCATACATTTTGTTAGTTAATAAAGAAATGACTGCTGAGCTAATCATTTGTAACTGTTGTGACAGAAGGGAAAAGACATGATAAGAAAATAAGAAAATGTCTCTTTTAGAGTTGTTATTAATCAGTGTCAATATTTTGTTAGAGTTCATTGCCTAATGTCTGTTTACATAATTTAACTTACTTAAAATGGTCTCTTCCTTCACATATTCTCACTAACTTAATGATCCTCTTCATTTATTATTTCATGTATAATTGCAATTATTATTTAGATATCTGTTTGTGTTGATAACCTTGTCACTTTTTTTATAGAATCTAATAAAAAATGTAAACCAGTTTTAGAGTGTCTTTCTGAGATATAGGAAACATTTGAGAGAAAAATAACCTTAATTAAAATAGTAATATGGTTTGGTAATTCACTCAATTCAATTTATTATTTATGGTTTGCTGTCTCATATGACTCTTCAAGAATTCAGGTCAAATTACATCAGGTATTCATATATTCACTCAGCAAATATTCATTGTCAAGTTCTTTGCTAAACATCAAGAACCGAAGAAGAGAAATTTCACAGACTAATGGGGGATCATTTGCAATTTCTGCTTTTATAAATAGTAATGTAATTAATATATTTTCCATAAAACTTTCCCATCTTTTTTGATGCAAAAATAGACTCAAAATACCCATAAAGATTACATGGAAGTACACACATAATACTAAGGAAACATAGAAGGGCTTATATCTAACCATATCTAACTATCTACATGACATCTACAACATATCTTAAACTTTATATAACCAAAATGGACTTTTGTATCTTGCTCCCCAATCCCAGTAACACCGAAACAAAACAAACACAACAAAACCCCCTGGGTTTTGCCTAGATCTCACCATTTCAGTAAACAGCATCATGATTTTCAAAGTGGCTCAAGCCATAAACCTGGGCATGCTTGGTTCATATCCTATATCCCTTGAATTCAACTCTACAGTAAATACTCCGAGTTCGACTTTGAAAACATGTCACAAAACCATCCACTTCTCTATACTTCCACTGGACTACCCTGATCCAAGCAACTGCTCTCTCTCCCAGACAACTACAAAACCTCCTACTCGTTTTCCCTGCTTCCATTTGCTCCCCATAAAGTATTCTCTAGCAGTCTGATCTTTTAAAAATGTAAATCAAATCATGTCACATCCTTGACTTAAGCCCTCCACTGGCTTTTAATTGTACTTAGAGTAAAATCTACAATTTTTGCCATGACCTTGTTGGCTCTTCATTTTCTCCAGCCTCAGCTCATAGCACTTTCTCCTAATACTGTGCTCTAGTCACACGTGCCTTTTGTCTGTTCCTCTATGACAAGTTTGTATTACAATGTCCTTTCCTTGGAACATTCTCTTCCTGACTCTTCATGGCTGGCTGTTTCTCTTCACTTATGTTCCAGCTCAAATACCACCTCTTCAGGGAGGCCTTCTCTGATCTGAAGTCCTGGCTCCTCCTCCAAATATCGTTTTACTCTGTTTAGTTAATTCACAGCTAATCACAATCTGAAGTCATACTTCAGAATATTTCTTATTACTTGATCATTGAATATTTGCCTTCTCCAGAATATAAGCGTCTTGAGGACAGGGACCTCTTTTGTCTCACGTATTGTTACATTCCCTGTTCCTGGCATGAAGCCTGGTATGTAGAATACATTCAGCAAATATGAGTGAAATGGATTAATGGACAGTGGCATGTCACTGAAGATGGGGTGGGAAAGGGTTATACTAGCTGATGCCTAGATCCTATCCTAAAAGAAGAACAGAAATTAACCAGTTAGAAAAAGAGGAACATGTAGTCTAGACTGTAACGGGAAGTGTGAGAGAACACGTTTCCTTTGGAGTGTAGCAGGAATTTAGTATGATTATGTATCGGGAATAGTGGTCATAAAGAGGAGGACATAAATGGAATTTTATGCCTTACTGTGTAAGGAATTTGGGTGATGTCATAAAGGTAATAAGTCCTGAAAGATTTTACAAAAGTGAATGACATTATCAGGTTGACAGTGTAATAAGATCACTCTCTACCCAGGGGAGAAGTTTGGGGGACAGAGCCCAAGCAGAGTTGGGTGTCCTCACAGGGTATTTTCTCATTGGCAGTGTAAGGACGGTGCCCATGAGTGGAGCACAGCTGGGGCGGAGCATCAAAGTGCTGTCAGAGTGTCCACCAGGGACAGCTGGCGTGGGGAGTCAGAGCACATGTGGGTGCCACACCCTGAGCAGGGGGAAGAGGCAATCCATGTGGAGGCAGGCTGGTGCGGGGTGTCAGAGCCCAAATGGGTTGCAGCAACTGTCCACATTTGGGAATGACCCTAAATGGGAGTCAGGACCCCATCAAATAACTAAATGCACTAAGGGTTTCTGACTGCCAATAATTGAATTACAAATATGGAAATGAATTCTATGGTGTTCAGACTGAAATCACATTATCTCTGTGAACTCATGGTATTCAACATATGAAGAGCTGGATATAGAAATGTAGATGTGTGTGTGTATATTTGTGTATACACGCCCACACCCACACATACATACATATACATACTGTGTGTATATACAAATATTCCCTAGTCCTGCCCACTGAGAGAGCCTGGTTATATCCCAACAGCAATGAGTATACTCAATGCCTCAATCTTGGCCTCTAACTACCATTTTATACTAAAAGGAAATAATTTCTTGGAGAAATGGCTGATTCCCTATCTGGGACTGGAAAAGTATATATGAGATGAGTCTAGAACAGTTTGATGTTCCAGAAAGAAAAGAAGTGCTCAAAGAGTGATGATAGTAATGGAGTATAACTCATTAAATAAAATAGAAAACCATGAATCTCTGCAGATACAAACAAATAAATAAACAGAATGTTGATGAGGAATGGTATTTAACATAGTTTCAAAATACCTCCTCACAAACACCTATAAATTTCAGAAGCGAAAGAGTAACTTTATAGTGGAGAAGCCTGAAATACACTACCTCAATCAAATTGTCAAGGTGAATAATACCATTATTGACAGAACAAATCAAAGTCATGCACCACCTGATACGAAGCGCTAAGAAAAACACTGAATCTCTCTGATGCATATCTTGAATCTAATTATGAGGAAGCATCATAATTAGATGATGTTATGAAATTATGAGACAAACCCAAAGTGAGGAACATTTTACAAATCTTCTAACGTGATGGTTTTAAAAGTCAAGACAAGGCTGAGGAATTGTTCCAGATTGAAGGAGATTAAAGAGAATTGATGATTGGATGCAACGTATAATTCTGAATTGGATCCTTTTACCAGAAAAGATATTAGTAGAACTGGTGGAATTTGAATGGAGTCTTAAGATTAAATGGTAGTAATATACCAAAAATAATGATTTGATTCTGATGGATGTTTTCACATGTCCTTCTTGTAAGAAATAACACGCAAAAGTACTGGGGGCTAAGGTCAGCAACTTACTAAAAAAACAGTTCCAGGAAAAAAAAGTCTTTGTGTTGTATTTCAACTTTGCAGTAACTTTGTGATTGTTTCAAAATATACAATAATAATAAAACGTGAAGATCACTCTGTGAGAAATGTAGGAGATAAATCAGAAGCAGATGAGGAAGACAGCAAGGGAGTCTTTATGGGAGCTATTTCAGCAATCAAGTCAAAAGAATAAAGACACTTGCTCTGGGAGTAGGAGAACAGCAAAGCGTTGAGAGATGTTTAGGAAACAGAACTGACATGCTTTAGTGGCTAATTAGACGTAGGGAGAGAAGGTAATAGAGGGGTCCAGGGCAATTCAGGTTTTTGGCTTGCATATCTCAGTAGATGCTGGTGCAATTAACTGATATAAGGAAGGATGAGCAGATTTTTGTAGAAAAATGATGATTTTGATGTATGGCATGTAAGTGTAGTGAGTCTTATCTTCCAAACACTCTAGGCTGCTTGACCAAGTGAAATATATGTTCTTATCTTATTGTTACACGGAACTTCTATTCTTTGGTTTCGTGTTTCACAAGAAGAGAATTCCATTAGAATATTCTTGGCCTATTCCTTCACTCTTCATTCATCTCCCCCCTAAGGTGTTAGAGTTATGCAGCTGTAAAACGACTTTGAGGGAGGAACAAAGTGTGCTCATCACTGCCTCTTTGGTTTTTTCTTCTTCAGAGTCAGCATGTCAGCGTAATGAATATGCTCTCTGCTCAGCTGTGGCAAAAATCACCTTGTAGGTTGTCTAGCTATGCCAGTGAGGAGTTGAGAAGTGTGTCTAATTCAAGAGCAAAGTTACAGCAAGCACATTCAGCCACACATTTAGGATCACATTGTACAATCACTTCAATCATTAACAATAAAAAAATACGACATTTGATTTCAATTTGTCTAACTCCTGCATCTCTCAATTGGTTCTGAATCTGGGAAAGAAAGAAAACAGTGTGATTAATTTGACTCCTAAATGCAAACAATTGTGCAAATTTTTTTATTCCTCATAGCATCTAATATAGTACTTAAAACTTACTTAATTGAGTTCAATCAATGTGAAACAGGACAATGATAAAATAATACTGACTTGTAGGAAAGAATATAGATCCTTCTAAATACTTCTGAGTTTTAGGTATTTAACACCATTGATCTAAAACTTGTTTTTCAACATGGCATAATATACAGTATACCTATTTTACCTTTCCGCATACATAAAATAGAAATCATAATGGCCTATCTCACATGGTTGCTCAGAAGATTAAAGTAGACATTACTACTCTATAACACACTAAATAAATGACACATTTGTTGTTGAGTCAGGGTGCAACCTTTCTCAACAGTGTGAATTTGTGCAAGATGAATGGAAAAATCAATCCAGAATGAAATTGCTAGGGTCAGTTATAAAAAGCCATATGGAATGCCCTAGATCACTTTCCCAAATTATGTTTTGTAGATCACTAGTTGTGAAATATATTAATGGGTTTCCAAGGGTGGTAGTGGGAGAAGATTCGGAAAAATCATTCAAGTGAAGAAAGTGTTTAACCTAGTATTTCCCCAATATATTTGATCATGGAAACTTTTTTCCAAGAACATCACTCACAGAATGAGTACTTAGCAGGTATGAGGATTTTCCGATTAAGAGGAGGAGGGCAGAATAGCTTGTTGGGACCTCCTGATTATTAGAATGTCCTATGGTAAAATCAGCACGGCATTAAGTCAAAAGTCTGTAAATGTCTTGTTCATCCTATTCTGCTCCCTGGACTTATATCTGCCACTTTCACCTATCTAAGTCCTATTCAGATATCACTAGTCATCAGAGAAATGCAAATCAAAACCACATTGAGATATCATCTCACCCCAGTTAGACTGACCATTATTAAAAAGACCAAGAATAACAAATGCTGGTGAGGATGCAGGGAAAGGGGACACTCTTCTACGCTATTGGTGGGACTGTAAACTAGCACAACAACTACGGAAAACAGTATGAACATTTCACAAACAACTACAGATAGAGCTGCCATATAATCCAGCAATCCCACTACTGGGTATATATCCAAAGGAATGGAAATTATCATGTGGAAGGGATACCTGCACTCCCATGTTCACTGCAGCTCTATTTACAATGGCCAAAATATGGAACCAACCTAAGTGTCCATTGATGGCTGACTGGATAAAGAAATTGTGGTATCTATATACACAATGGAATAGTACTCAGCCACTAAAAAGAATGAAATTCTGCCATTTGCAGCAACATAGATGAGTCTGGAGAAAATTATGACAAGTGAAATAAGCCAGACAAAGAAACAGAAATACCACATGTTCTCACTCATAACTGGCTGCTACGAAGGAAAAGAGGGAGGGAGGGAGGAAGGGAAGGAAGGAAGAAGAAAGGAATGAAGGAAAGAAAGAAAGAAAAGAACACAACAATATGTTGAACTTTCAGAAGGAGAGAACAAACCTAAGGATGCTAGAGATGGGGGGGAGGGAAGGAGGGGGTTTGGGAAGTGATAGGTCAGGCAAAGGACATAAATATCACGATTTGTAAAAATGAATATGCTAATAATAAATAATTTTTTTTTTAAAGAGTCAATTTGAGCATTCCCTTCCTAGAATAGTCTTCACTGCCCTTTAGCAAAGGAAGGAAGGAAAGGAAGGAGGAAGGGAAAGTTCCTATTCTCATGAAACATCCATTCAAGTCAGGAAGAAAGACACTGAACAAATCAACACATAAGGTTAGTTCAGGAAGAAAAAAATGCTATAAAGGAAAACAGTGGAGATGGAGTGACGTGGTAGCTACTTTATGTTTAATGGCCAAAAAGCACGTCTCTCATAAGGTAGCATGTGAATAATGACCTGAAGGAAGGATGATAATGAGCCATGTTTAAGGCTCTGGGAGAAGGGCTTTCCAGACAAGCCAAGGATAAATAAAAGAACCTACGGCAGGAGCTGTTTGGCTTATGTGAGGTAATGCAGGGAAAATGGCATGGCTGGAGTCAAACGAGCTAGGTGGAGAATGGTAGGAGACAGGCTAACAGGTTAAAAGGAGAGTCAGATTGTATAGGGTGTTGTGCACCTTTACTCTGAGTGAGATGGGAAGACATTGGAAGGTTTAGCAGGTGAATGACGTGATCTGATTTTTATTTCTGACTGCCGAGTTATAAAAGGACAACAAAGGCACAATGCTCAGTGCCAGGAAACAAAGTCATAGTCTTTTTCAAAAGTCCAGGCAAGAGATGTTAACAGCAGTGATAAGAAAGATGGTTAAGAGGGGTCTATTTTTAAAGGAAAGCTGGAAGACCAATTTTTAAAAATTTTTTCGGTCTCATGATGAGTTTTTGTTCATGAGGATCACATCTGTTAATATTTAATGTATTAAAAATTAAAACTGGGATATTTTTAAAATATAAGAATACACAACTGCACATTCCATTAGTCATCACGCACCATATAGCTTCTGGAAAATTCCATTTAGCACTCACGTACAAATAAAAGTAGAAAAAGCAAAATGTCTTTCTATTATTATGAAAACAGTTTTTACCTCATAGACCTTCTGAAAGTGTTTTGAAGACCACCAAGGGTTCCAGAACTACAATTTGAGAACTGCTGGTCTAGAGGATTTTTTGATGGATTGGATGTGAGGTGTGAGAGAAAGAAGGAATCAAGGATGAGGTCAAGTTGCTTAGCCTGAACTTGCATTAACCCAAATGCAAAGTTTAGTACTATACATGTTAAGATTAAAATGCTAATTAGACAGTCCATTGAGATTTAGAGTAACCTGAGCCTGGAGTCCAAGGAAGTGGTCAAGGATGGGGATATAAATTTAGGAGTAAACACCATATAGGTAGCATAGAAAGCTCTGGAATTAGATGAGAATACACAGGGAGTGAATGTAGGTTGAGAAGAGAAGAGTCTGAGGAAGATCCCTGGAGCATTCAATCAATGAACTCCAGCAGTGAAATTCTAAAAGTTATCTGTTTAGACAGAAGTCTCCCTCATTAAAAGTTCTTTTAGGGTAAAATCTATATCATAGTCATTTTCATATTCAAATCATTTAACATGCCCAGTATATGATAGGCACTCAACTATATTTACTAAGTGAATGAATGAATGAATGAATAATGGTGTGCTCTGTGGTATTTCCATAGCTAAATTCCAGAATTTTAGGACAGGTGAGATGAGGAAGTTGAGATGATTAGCTTAAGGTTCATATATTAGGTATATTATTCATCATGCAGTCAAACAGGTTCCGTTTTATTTAGAGGTAGGAGGTAACTGAGGACTTTTATCTTTACCTAGTGCAAGTCAATAACAAGTGACCAAGTAGGAAGGATGAGATTCAATTTCAAATTCTAGTCTGTCACTTAAGATATTTAAAGCAATAATGCTAACTCTACTTTCTGAACATTTTATTTTTCAAGGAAATTTTTCCCAGAGAATTTTTTTATGTATGCATTCTTATTCAGACTGTCTAGAGATGCTCTAGGGAAAAAGACATGCCAAAGAATAACATCCACTGAGATTTTTATGCATTTTTATGGAAGAAGAAAATCTGGATAACACAAAAGAAGAACACAATACTAATAAAGACTGTTCATATCAATGGTAATGTGTGCATAAAACACAGAGAGAACTGTATTTTATACCTAGAAAAGATGTAAAGTTTTTTTACATGTAGAAAGTGTCAATAACAAATAATTTCCCCATATTCCTGGTGGATAAATTTAGCACAGATTTCATCAAATTAAAAGAAATGAGGAAGAATAATATTCTACTGGTGCATGATTGACACGGCCACTATATGGATTAATGGTGGTTTTAATCATTAATGGAAGATGCAGTTAATAATGGATGCTTTCTGGATTCTGGCTTTTCTCTTCCCTGCATTAGGTCAACCTGACCCAATACTGTGCCATTTATCTTCATTGGGTTCCTGAATTCCAGGGGTTCTACTTCCTGTGGCTCTTTTATGCAGATGCCTCTAAGGAATGAGATGCTGGAGGTGGGAATCACTCCATATTTAGCCAACATCATCTTAAATAGATTCAAATGATTTAAGGAACTTAAAAAGGCTCCCAGCTACATTTTCTAAAAGCTGAAGATGCCATCATCGGAGTCACTCATGAATGAGACAGGGAGACTAAGAGTGAGAGCTTTGTCTCTCAAAGGTCTTATTTCAAATGTGGCTGACATGATTTCATGACCATTATGATAACAAGCAGGGTCACTACAGGGCTTTACAATTTACACAGCACCATGGCATATTTCATCTGGTCTGCCTTACTACGTCCTTGAGAAGCAGGCAAGACCTTCCTCCCTATGCTGACAAATTGAGGGTCAGAAAGGTTACACAGATGGCATGTGACAGAAGCACAGTCAGAATTTAATTCTTTAAAAAAAGGCACCTGTGAGCAAAATATTGCAGAGGACTCCATGAATTTCACACACCATCCATAGCTTATCCATGAATGGGATGTTAAAAATACTTGCCTTTAGACAGATTGATTTAAATGGTCTGGGGTGGGGCCCAGGCACTTTTTAAAAAGCTTCTCAGGAAATTCTAATTTGTTGACGACTACTGGTCAATTGTTGGGTCCCATCGGCTTCTTTCTCAATTTTTTTTTCCCCTTTCAAATTGCTCTTTGTTTTACCTTATATTATTGTCTATCATTATTATCATTTTGTTTTCAGCCTTCTCTCCTCACTTAGCTTTTGTTGCAAGTCTCCAAACTACTGAATACAACCTTCACTGGTTTTCTCCTTTAGGCTACAACTTTGGCCATCTGTGTTTTTGCCCTTCTTTTTCCAATCTATTATTCTCCTCCCAAACTTAATCCCTCTGGAATATCAGTATTCCTCCTTAATAATTTTCTCCTAATGAGCTAATTAGCCTTAATAGGACAACTATTGCAGTTAGGAAGTCAGTGTTCTTCCAGTCAGTGGCTCTCTAACACTGAGAAAATTATTCAACCTCTCTAAGCCTCAGGCCCAATCAGTAAAAGAAAGAAAAGTTACCTACCTAATAGTATTTTTGTAAGAAATAAATGAAACACATACTCAGTAACAGAAATAAAAGGCTCAATATTCAATAATAAATATATATTTTTAAAGACTACCTCTCTGAAGTTCTTATTCCTTATCTATTTTTGTGGCAACCCAATACAATATTCTGTACTCTTTTTGAGTTATATGCCTCTGCTTTTTACATACCCACTCTCATTTCTAATTTTAAAATTTAGCATATGTATTCTATAACCCCACAGTGCCCAGTAAAATGTTATTCCAGATTTGGCAAGAATTTTATATAACCCCAGTTTTAAACTCCTAATAATGGCAGGGAGAGATGGTCTGGTTGATTATTAAGCCACGTAAGTGTTAGCTCATTAAGCACATACAAGGTCCAGAAGAACATCCAAAAAATTTATGTCTTTCTGGTTGCGTTGGCACCTGATCTAAAGAGTTATCATGGGTAGGATTTCAGAAGTGACACCTCTTTCTTCAAATCATCTCCTTTAGTCTCTTGAGAGATCTGGGCCTTTGATCTTTTTCTTTTACCTGTATGGACTTTTTTCTTCTTTTTGCTGGGTCCCTCATTAGCTGCAAAAGAATGTAGCTTGACTTTTGAATTCCACTTAGGATGAAATTTTATGTGGTGAGGTCTGGATGGTACCAGGAGCACCTCAAGACAATCAGAATGTCTTAGTCTATTCTAACTGCTATAATAAAATACTGGGCAGTTTAAAACAACAAATTTCTTTCTCACAGTTCTGTAGGCTGGGGATCCAAAATCAGGGTGCCAGTATGGTCAGGTTTTGGTGAAGGCCCTCTTCCCGGCTGCAGACTGCCAACTTCTTACTGTTTCCTCACATGGTGGAAAAGTGAACAACCTCTTTTATAAGAAAACTAATCCCATTCATGAGGACTCCACCCTCAAGACCTACCTAATCACCTCCTAAAGAACCCACCTCTTAATACTATCACATTGGGGATTAGGTTTCAACATATAAATTTTGGAGGAACACGGGAACACAAACATTCAGACCACAGCGCAGAATTTCAAATTTTCCAGATTGACTTCCTTTTAGTATCTACCTATGTTCATTATATGAAAAGTCTCTGCTCAATAATAAGTACCTGTTTGGTATTGTACTAAAATGGCTTCTTTTTCTGCTTCCTCCTTGGGTCACTTCTCAAAAGCTCTCTTCTGTTATTTTAAACTTGATTCATGTCATGGAATAGGGAAAAGGAGTAGAAAAACCTATCCAGCTAAACCACTACCAAAGGCACAGATCAAGAAACAGTGCTTTGACAACTGTTATGTCAGGTTGTTTGAACTTCAGAACTAATTATATTTATACAGCCTCCTATTATAATATTTAACATTCCAGTCCCCATCACTCATGTCTCTCCAATCAACTTTTAGTCTCCTCCTTCCCATTCTCTCCAACCAGTTTTAATTTCCTGCATCCTGAAATTACACAAAAACTGTTTCCTCAACTCTGCTCATCCTTTAAGATGCTGTCATACTACCTTCTTTCTTTTTACTGTCAAAGTTTTCAAAAGACTAATCTACAATCAGTGCATTGCTCTTTTCCTACTCTTCAACTCTTTGCATCTTAAGCTTCTACCTCCTCCACTTGAGGGAAACTGCATTCTTGAAGGTCTTTGTCCTCGTGATTGCCAAAAACAGTGACATTTTGGTCTCCTTTCTCTTCTACCTCCATGCAAAATGTGACAATTTTGGCTTATCCCTTCTTCAATTTTCTTTTCTTCCTTTGCATCCATAGTAACATTTGTCTTCCTTCTTTTATATCTCACAATGCTTTTCTCCTTTGCTAAGGCTTTCTTTCTAAGGTACATGTGAAGAAGTTACTTAAACTCTCTGGTTCTCAATTTCCTCATCTATAAAATGAAGATAAAATTTATTCCAAAAAAATTAGGAATATTATATTGTATTACATAATCAACAAATATTAATTATATTCCTTGAGTGTAAACATTTGCCAGCATTCTATCTCCCTTCACTATCAAATTTTCTAAATTAAAGTAAACTCTTTATCTTAAACGTCCACTTCTCTCCAGAACTCCACACCAGTATTTCCAATTTGCATATCATGCTTCACATTCAATAAGTTTACAAAACCAAATTTATCATACCATCTTTTCTCCCATCACAATGAACTTCTGTTCAAATCTTTCCTATTTCTATTAATGTCATTCCAAAATCCTAGTCAATCAGTCTCAAATTATTAGTCATCTTTGTCTCCTTTATATCCAATCCATCTATCCACATCTAATGCTTTACCGAGCTTTCATCCAGCACTACGTAAAAAGGATTAAAACATCATACCAAGTGCTATTTATCTCAGAAACACAAAGTTAAATTAACATTCAAAATAAAACAATGTAATTTACCACATCAACAGAAAAAAAAGGAAGAAAGTCATATGATTACCAAATAGTCATAGCAAAAAATTTTTAAACATCTTATATGCTAAAAACTCTCAGCAAACTAGAAGCATACAATACAAAACAACTAGCACCTTATTTTACGGTCAATGTTAAAACACTGCTTTCCCCCAAAGATAAGGAATAAGCCAAGAATTTTTGGTTTAACTATTTCAATGCACAATTTCATTATAGTCACAGCAGTAATAATAAAGAAATAAAAGGCATAAATATCAGAAAAGAAGAAGTAAAACTATCATTATTCTCAGGTGATGCAAGAAAACCCTATGGAAATTATTTTTTAAAACCAAAAACTACTATAATTTTTAAATGGAATTAAATAGGTAATATAGAACTCAATTGCATTTCTATATACCAACAATAAACAATTGGAAAGAGAAAGTAATAAACAATACTGAAGTATTAATTAAATGAGGAAAGAAAAGTCTTTTTCCACGTAACAAAAAATAGATCTTGATTCCTGCCTTACACTATACACAAAACAATCTGAGATGGATTATAGAACTAAATTTAAAAGCCAGAACCAGAAAGCTTCCAGAAGAAAATATGCGAGAATATATTCACAACCTGGTCAAGACACAAAAAACACTAACCATAAAAGAAAAAATTGATAAATTGGACCTCATTGAAATTAAAATATTCTGTTTATCAGAAGGCACTTGAGAAAATATTTAGGCAAATCACAGACTAGGCAAAAGTATTTTCAGCGCACTCACCTGACAAAGGACCCATATCTTTTGGAGTTACAGGAGAATTTATAAAGAAATTACTAAAAGTGAACAATTAGAAAGTTGAGGAATCCCATAAAGAAGAGGTAAACAGACACTTCTCAAAAAAAGACATAAGAATGGGCAATAACCACAAGAAAAGGTGCTCAGTATTATTAATCACCAGAAAAATGCAAATTAAAACCATAAAAAGAAATTATTTCACACCCTTAAGAATGGCTAAAATAAAAAAATTTAAAAGGTGAGAATGTGGAGAAACTAAAATTCTCACACATTGCTATTGATGATTATAACACAGAACAACTACTTTGGAATACTGTTGGGAGATTTCTTATAAAGTTACCTATTCCTCTACCCTATGACCCAACAATTTCACTTGTATGTGTCAGTTTGAAAATATATGTCTATAAAAAAAGACTTGTATATGTGTATTCATTCACAGCATATTCACTCTAATGATAAACAACAGGAAACAACAAAAGTGTCAGTCAACAGGAGAATGGATAAAAAATTATATTGTATTAATACAGTGAAATACTACTCAGCAAAAAAAGGAACAACATGGATGAATTTCAAAAACATTAAATTGAGTGAAAGAAATCAAACACTGACAAAAAAAAAAAAACCACACTCACTGTAGGATTCCATTCATATAAAGTCCAGAATAGGAAACACTATTCCAGAAAGTACTTGCCTCTGAGGCGGGAATGAGGGTAATTGATTAAAAGGGGGCATGCGGACAATTTCTGGGGTGATGGCAGTGCTCTATACCTTGCTTTGAGTGGAGTTACACCTACATATCTAGTATACAAGTTCATCAAACTGTATACTTAAAATCTGTGTGTATTTTATTCTCCAATTGGAAAAAAAAAAAAAGATGCTTCGCTAGGAAACGAAACAAAACAAAAAAAGCCAACAAGTAACACATAATTATGTAGCAGAAAGAAGAGAACTGGTATGTCAAAAGAGCCACCTCATTCTCATATTTTTTTCAAAGATAACTTTTTTCAAGTAGTTTCAAATATTTTTTCAAGGGTAAAAATAATTTCATTTTCAAGTATAAGTAAATGAACGTAGCCTTGTGTGTTAATATACTAGAGGGAAACAAAGAGAAACCAGTAGTATATAAACACTGTGGTCGCTACAAATTAGAAATAGAATATTTTGCAATTCGGATAATGTTAAGACATGAAAGAACCCAACGAAGCAAAGGTGGAAAGATCAAACATGGAACGCAGAACCAACAGCTGTGACTTAGTGAGTTAATAAATATGCCAAATAAAAACAAACTCAATAAAGCATTGGAAAGTCTGCCGCTTTCAAGCAATTACCACACTAATGAGAAACACATGCAATGTGTAATCAGCCCTATCTCGTACTGAAAGCAAGGACTCTGGGCTGGCTGATTGCTCAACTGGTTAGGGTGCGGCCTAATATATACCAAGGTCATGAGTTCAGAGCCCCAGATTCCCGCACTGGCTAGCTCCTGCCAAGCAAGCAAGCAAGCAAGCAAGCAAGGACTCCTTGGTTACGATGATACTCTCCATCTACACAGAGTTTAAAATAAACTAGATAAAGGTATGCATGAGGCAAAGGGGAAATAACCTAACTTGCTGCACCTAAGCAGTATCTATTTTCAATGAAGAAGACAGAAAGTTCTGCCTTTATCTCTCTTATTTGATATCATTCTTCTCAGGATAAAAAGACTGAACAGACAAAGAAATGTAAATAGATAAATAAGGGTTGTGTTTATATCTTGATTTTCAAAGTTTATCACCAGCTCTAAAAGTGAAATTATCATTTCAACTATGTTATTAATTTCTAATTAGTAAATTTTAAAAAGTGCTTAAATACCCATAAATCAATATAACTTCACATTTCTTGCATTTCCAGACAGAAGGCCAGAAATAGCCAACATTTTAGAATATTAAAGCTGTGATGAAAATATAGGCTCCTATATAAGCTAATCAATAATTATCTTTTCTTTGGAACAGTAAATTTCAACAATTTTTCATCCCTGACACACCTATGACTTCTCAGAACACACCAGGGAGTTTCCTATTCTATCCATCCATCCATCCTCTATGTACCCCTCCGGTCTCCAAACCCTTTCCTGAAACTATATGTCCTTTCCCAATACTCCCTCATAAAAACTTCCACGTGAATTTTCTACTGCTTCCTCTCTGACATGAAAGAGGTGCCCCAGGAGTCAGTACTCAGAAGTAAGTAGTGCACCAAAGTCTCTGGGGCAGAAGGAAGAGTAGCCTAATAAAAGTTATTGTCTTTCCCAATTATATATATTAGCTGTTATTGTTCTATTACATATACGAGAGTACTTCAAAAAGCTCAAGGGAAAAGTAGAATTACAAGATAATAGTTCTTTCCATTAACTTTTTGAAGTACCCTCATATACTTACAGGTTGCATTGATTCTAATTTAAATTCCATCATCCTAAATTACTTAACTTTTTCACTTTATTCACCCCCCCAAATCATCATTATAGCATCTAACAAAGAGGTGGAGTCAGTTACCTTCATAACATTTAATAATTGACAGAACCAAGGAATAGAGTCAAAATGTAACCTCTGGCTTTAATACTACCTCTAGTTTTCTCCAAAGTTTACCAAAATAAGCTAACCTAATCTAACATAAAATATGCAGAGAAGGTTTATGGAATAATGTCTCTTGGAGCTGAACAGATTCTGAATAAGTAGAAAGAAATCGTTTTTCATTAATTGAATGATGAAGTGAATTTACATTAAGAAATTTACATTGGCATAAAAATGTAATATTTAGAAGTTAATTTTATTAACATATATAGGACAATAAAAGTTATTCCCAGGATAAAAAGACTGAATATAAATATAAATATAAAAGTTATAAATAACTAAATATTTTTTAAATGCCGGAAATGTAGTAGATATAAATAACACCAGACACCTTCATATATTGAGAAAACCGAAGACAACAAATATGACATAGAGCATCAAAATGCGAGTTTAGTGAGGTTTATCTCTTAAAGCAAACAGACTAGATCAAATTACCCTGAAAAAAAATTTAAAAAGGACCTTTTGAAAACATTTTCCTCCTCCATATATTGGGGCACCGTGTAAAATGTTATTTGTGTCTAAATGGCCCTAAAGCTATAAATTCCATACTCATAAAGATGTGTCAAGTTGTACAACCTCATGAGGATTTTTCTAACCTCTGAACAGGATGAAAAGAAAAAATTATTACATTAAAGTAAGGGGGAAAAAACTCCAAGTTGGTTGGACAAGCTAGCCCCTTTGGAGTGCCAATATCCTCATCTATAACACTGGAATATAAATTCCATTGGAATGGATGAAGGTTAAGTGAAACAATTTATATAAAAGTGTTCTATAAACTATAGTGTATATGTGAAGTTTAATGCCATTTTATTGATAAGGATGGGGATTATAATAAAAATAATCCAAAGTAAGTTATAATAAAGAACATATTAAGGAAATCATTGCTCATTTAGACCAAAATAATCTTAAAAGACACATTTGCCCTATAAATTGGCTCAAAAGACTTGTTTATACTATATGTCTAAGTAGATGGTGAATGGCATTGATTGGATCCAAAGTCCCCCTCTCTTGCATTTTGTGAGGCCCATTCAGAATGTGCCAGGTTGAGAACACGACCAATTCCATGTTCTGGGTCCATCTGTTGGCAAAAATATCATGCAAACAGCTTTATAAATGCTATTTTCAATGAAATATCACAGAACAGCTTGTCTCAATGATATTTCTAAAGCTTGCCTGCAAACCGCCTACTGGGAAATCCAACTCAAAGAAAGGGAGAAGAGAAAGAAACCCATGCACACTAGTGACAGGAATGGAAAAAAGGACAAAGGGTAAAGAGAGACTAGCTAGACAAACGTGAACCCTGGAGGAAAATAAGGAGCAATGAGAGGCGCAATATCAAACAGACAACTTTAGTTAGAAACCATAAGGAACAGAGAACTTAAAATATATAAAAAACCACTGGGGTGGAGGATAGAGAAGCGATCATAAACAACGCAGCATATTCAGAGGCATCAAGACAAAAGGAGCAAGAAAAACCAGAAAACATTTAATAGCTCAATAATTGGTACATAATTATTAAAATATGAAAAGAAAATGATGTGAAGTAGCCATATTTTTGTTTCACTTATTTCTTCTTGTAATATACAAGATTCATTTTTCCAAAAACAAATACAGATTTCAGTGTCTATTGTCAGCTCCAAATAAAGCCAACATCCTCTTCTGAGTCCCTTCTTTTAAAAGCCCATTGACATATCATATAACAGTCCAGACATTGCAACATAAGTGATATACATGCAATGCTTCAAAAACAAAATACATTATAGTACAGATGATGTCATTCTGCACACTTACCTGGGGTCGAATAACTTTAACAATATTTTTGAGGGCAGTGTCGGGAGATGGAGGCGAGCAGTCAGGTGTTGGGCCTGTGGAGCTGTTTCTATGGCTACTAGTTCCTGGAGCAGTAATTGCTACCTCAGAGGCATTATCTGTGAATGAAAATAGAACTGCCATGAACCTAATCACTCAGTTTACCTTTTAAGACTTGAAATTACTTTTATGAATGTGAATGGAGATTTCAACTTAAAACTGGTATCAGTTACAAGATAATAACAAGGAATATGCTTAGCGGTATATTTTAAAGATAATGTTTATTGAATCCTTTGTTTCCTTTTAAAACAATAAATATCATTTCCTATAATATCGTTTCCAGAAGACAAAGTATTAGTATTCAATTCATAATGACATATTATACAGCATAGCTCTTAAGACTGCCACTACTAGGAACATTTATTCCATTTTATGGACTAACATGCTGCCCAATTCTAGAATCGCAATAAAGCCAATTGAGATCTTTAAATTTGTCATAATTTTATTTTTTGATAGTTCTGGTTACTGATGAAGGGACCTGAAGGAGACTGCTGATGACCCCTGAGATCCCTTGAGGAATGCAGGAAAAAGCACCACTGAGCCCCTCTTTTGGAGGACCACTGTCTTCTTCCTCATGAAGCCGCAAGAGTTGTGAGTGGGCCGCATTCAGGACTGAGCTCTGCTCTCCTTGCATTTGAGCTCCCTGATCTCTTTGGCTTTTTGAAGTACTATGGGTTAGTTTGTGCTGTGACCTTTGGGTTTGTGTTGGCTGACTAGTGACTGGCAAGAAGGACTACAGTTTTAAAGGTAACTGACAGCAGGTGAAGTTAGTGGATATTACTGCAGTGGTTGTGAACTCAGCTTTTGGAATTCATAGGTATGTGGGTTCCTTTTTTATATTGTGCATTTAGATACTGGAGGCCTCAGATGTCTGACTGGGACAGACAGAAACTGGAAAATCATTGGCTAAGTTAGTCAAGGAGATCTCAGAGCCAAAACCATCTGAGACCCAAGATCAAACATAAGAATGGGATCCTAATTTCTAAGGATTTGAGTATTCTACCTTCTGTTATGTCTGCCTTTTTCATGCGTGAGAATTATGGCCCCAGAAGCTGAAAATATTTACAAAAGTGGCAAAATCTTGCTAAAAATAATTCAGAATTATGATGGCCATTATCCAAAGATTGATCTGTTCTCTCCCATGAACAGCTATTGCACTTTCCTGTTCATCTGGTTCTTTGTCCTGAGAACTTGACTTGACTTTCTATCTGTTCAGAGCACATGATTTATAGTGCCTGCTTATGCAGACAGCCAACCAAAATGCTGGGAGCCCCAGGAATATGGCCAGGCAGAAATGTGGGTTGCAGCCCATATGTGGCTACGCTGACTGTTGCCAAGTATTAGGGCATTATCTTTCTTTTGGCTGTTTTTAAGAGTGGCTCTGGGTCTTGAAGGGGCTAGCATGCATTTTAAATACAGGCAACTGGTTTAGGTCCACCCAGAAATTTCAAAAAGCATTACAAAATTTTGTATTACTTCTTTATAAGGCTGTTGACAAAAGATCAAATAAAAAGCTTAAGCAACAAATTGATGAGAAGATTAAATCTACCAACCTTTTTGATTGTTATTATCCCAACCCAAAGCTAAAAAGAAGCTAGACAAAGTATTTATAAGATTTAGGCCCTTTCAGGTCAAGCAGGCATACAAATGCTTTTCTTTGCCATATTCCTTATAGTCTCCACCTTGAAGTAAGTAGTCTAATTAAGAAATAAGGCAAATTAAAAAGACTGACTGTGGAACTAAATCTGTCTCCAAAATACAACTTTCTGACATTTGGTTGGTTATTTTCAAACTCTTTGTAAAAGAAATTTACATTTATAAAGGTAATTTGCGTTTGTAAATGTTCTTCTTGCTCTGCACCTAAATCACTAGAAACTTTTGCAATGGGGAAGACATTCACTTAAAGTTTACATAACAAACCTAACCTTTGTTTAAGGTACTTTCCTAGCCATCTTGCCTAAATTGGGCCTTCCTTTGTTTTGTTTCTTCATTTAGAACTAGTTCTATAAATTGTCTATCTTGTTTCATCTGGGAGTCATCTCTTTGGAAGCACAAATTTTGGGGTGCACAGCTAACCACTGTTTAGGGCAATGAAATAGATAATCAGAACGTTGATAGTTTAAAGGGAGAGAAACTACTTAACAACTGGCAAATGAAGAATCTTAATGAAAGCTATAAGATTAGCTTCAAAATAACCTAGAATGTAAATGGACTAAATTCACCAATTAAAAGATATAGATGGATGAATGCATATAAAAAAAAAAGGATCCAGCTATATGCTGTCTTCAATAAACTCACTTCACCTGTAAAGACAAATAGTGAAGGGATGGAAAAAGATATTCCACAGAAATGTAAACCAAAAGCAAGCAGGAGTAACTATACATATATCAGATAAAATAAACTTTAAGTCAAGAACTGTAAAAACAGATAAAGAAAGTCATTATATAATGTTACAGTGGTCAATTCAGCAACAGGATATAACAATTGCAAAAATATACACACCCAACTTTGGAGCACCCAAATATATAAAACAAATATTATTAAATCTAAAGAGAGACAGACCTCAATACAACAATAGTTGAAAACTTCAACACCACACTCTCAGCATTGGACAGATCATACAGACAGAAAAACAATTAAAAAATAAAATTGGATTTAAACTGCACTATAGACCAAATGGACCTTATGGACATTTAAGAACATTTCATCCAACAGCTACAGAAAACACATTCTTCTCATTAGCACATGAAACATTCTACAGGATTTACAATATGTTAGGCCACAAAAAAAGTCTCAACAAATTGTAAAAAATTGAAATTATATCAAGTATATTCTCTGACAACAATAGGAAGAGAAATTCTTAAAACTGTGTAAATACATGGAGGCTAAACAATATGCTCCTGAGTGACCAATGGGTCAAGAAAGAAATTAAGAAGAAAATTTAAAAATTTCTTGTAACAAATGAAAACGGAAACATGACATGCCAAAATCTATGGAATACAGCCACAGCAGTACTAAGAGGGAAGCTTATAGCAATAAACATCTACATCAAAAAAGTTGAAAGATTTCAAATAAATAACCTAACTGCACCTTAAAAACCTAGAAAAGCAAGAATAATCCTAACCCAAAATTAGCAGAAGGGAAGAAATAATCAAGATTAGAGCAGAAATAAACAAAATTGAGACCAAAAAAATCTCATAAAAGATTGACAAAAATGTTAGTTTTTTGAAAAGATAAACAAAATCGACAAGCTATTAGCTAGATAGCAAGAAAACAAGAGAAAAGACTCAAATAAATAAAATTAGAAATGAAAATGAAGACATCAGAACTGCTGCTACAGAAATACAAAGGAGCACTAGAGATTACAATGAACAACTATATGCCAACAAGTTGAAAAGGCTAGAAAAAATAGATAAATGTAGAGTGTTAGAAATCTTGATTCTCATTTGATTTTTAGAATAGGGTTTTTAGGTAACACGTGTATGAGGCAAAAGTCTCTGGCCAGGGGGCAAAAGCCCACAGCTAGCCGGGCAACAGCCCATCTAATCAACTCTAATCATTGCTTAGGTATGAGATTGTATACTTCAATGATTTTAGAGCTGACAGGTGGTTGTCATACAAATCTTATTAAGAGATTTTAAAGAATTGCTGGAGGTAAATGTGAAAAAATGCTTGCTAAGGGCAAGCTGGTAATGGAAACTTTAAAGACAATTATACTAAGATTTAACCATAAGAATGTAACTTTTACTTAAATCATTTAAAGAGAGGTTATATATATATATTTTTTTGTCCTTTTTGGTGAGCGCGCTCAGCCAGTGAGCAAACCAGCCATCCCTATATAGGATCCGAACCCACAGCGGGAGCGCTGCTGCGCTCCCAGCGCTGCACTCTCCCGAGTGAGCTACGGGGTCGGCCCGAGAGGTTATATTTTTGATAATGATCACAGTTTGACCAACTTAGCTTTTAACAAATTGTACTTTGGAGTGTCACGTTGTTAATTTTACTGATGTTACTAGTTTCCATTGTTTAAGCTATACTTAGTCATAGATAACTTTTGTCACATGGCCCATGTCTTTGTGTTCTTTTGAAATGATTGAATCTACTGATTTTTCTTATGAAACTTACTTGTCTTTACAATAAAAAAAGGAAGCTAACTTTGAATCGGGGCTGTACCCAGTTTTCTCCTTCTAACAGAGGTGTTGCTGAGGTGCAGTCCCTTTGGGCTTCTCATTGCATTCATGTTGCTTTGAGTAATCCTTTTTTGCATCTCTGTTACATAGAGAAGTATAACAGATAAATAGCTGGACACATACAATCTACCAAGACTGAACCAAGAAGAAATAGAAAACCTGAACAGACTAATTATGAGTAATAGGGTTGAATAAGTAATAAAAAGTCTCCCATTAAAGAACAGCCCAGGACCAGATGGCTTCACTGCTGAATTCTGCCAAACATTTAAAAAAGAATTAATACCAATTCTTCTCAAACTCTTCCAAGTACTTGAAGAGAAAGGAACTCTTCCAAACTCATTCTACAAAGCTAGCATTACCCTGATTCCAAAACCTGACAAGGACAGAACATGAAAAGAAAACTATAGGCCAATATCCCTGATGAACATTAATGCAAAAATTCTCCCCAAAATAATAGCAAACCAAGTCCAGAAGCATATTAAAAAGATCACTCATCATGATCAAGTGGGATTTATCTCAGGGATGCAAGGTTGGTTCAACATACACAAGTCAATAAATGTGACACATCACATCAACAGAATAAATGACAAAAACCATACAATCATCTCATTTCATGCAGAAAAAGCATTTCATTAAAATTCAACATCCCTTCATATCAAAATTCTCAAAAAATTAGGCATAGAAGGAATGTACTTCAACACAACAAAGGCCATCTATGACAAACCGACAGCTAATATCACACCAAATGGGGAAAAGCTGAAAGCTCTTCCTTTAAGAACTGGAACAAGACAAGGATGTCCACTCTCTCCACTCTTATTTGACATACTACTGGAAGTCCTAGCCAGAGCAATTAGACAAGAGAAGAAAATAAAGGTCATCCAAAACTGGATTGAGACTAGACCTTATCTCTCACCACACACAAAAATCAACTCACAATGGATGAAAGACCTAAATTTAAGACTGAAAACTATGAAACTACTAAAAGAAAACATATGGTGAAAGCTACACAAAATGGGAGTGGACTCTGTTTCTTTGAACAAGCTACAAAGGCACAGGCAACTAAAACAAAAATACACAAATGGGATTACATAAAACTAAAAGACTTCTGCACAGCAAAGGACACAATCAACAAAGTGAAGAGACATCCCACAAAATGGAAGAAAGTGTTTGCTAACTACACATCAGACAAGGAGCTAATACTGGAATATATAAGGAACTCAAACAACTCAACAGCAAAAAAACCTGGATAACCCAAATCTGAAATAGGCAAAGGACCTGAACAGACATTTCTCAGGAAAGACATACAAATGGCCAACAAGCACATGAAAATACATTCAACATCACTAATCATCAGGGAAATGCAAATTAAAACCACAATGAGATACCACCTTACTCCAGTTGGAATGGTTAGTATCAAAAAGACAGAAAACAACAAATGCTGGTGAAGGTGGTCTTTGCAACAATATTCACAATAGCCAAGAGATGGAATCAACCTAAATGCCCATTGACAGATGAATAGATAAAAAACTATGGTATATATACACATGGAATACTATTTGGCTATAAAGAAAAATGAAATATTGTCATTTGCAGCAACATGGATGGAACTGGAGACCACCATGTTAACTGAAGTAAGTCAGGCACAGAAAGACAAGTACCACATGATCTCAATGTGGAAGCTAAAAAAATAAAAGTGGTTCTCACAGAAGTAAAGAGTAGAATAATGGTTACCAAAAGCCAGGTGGGGAGTTGGGGAGGGGAAGTTGGGGATTAAGGGGTACAAAAGTATGCTATCTACCCTAAGTGAATCGATGTTATGAATGTTTTGAAACATACTGTACCCACAAATATGTACAAATAAATGTTAAAAGAAAAAAAAAGACATACACTACCATATGAATAACTAAAACCTTAACTTAGCTAAAAAGAGTATAATTTTATGATATCATTGGGCTAAAGCTTTCCCCATAATCTTTCAAATGAGTATTCATCTTTCTTAAAGTAGGAGTTTTGTATCTCCCTAATTTATAAAATCCAAATTCAAGCCTCCTGAAATCACTTTTTCCAGAAATACCTCAAACTACAGAAAAGCATTCCAGTGAATAAAACTTGTTGAAAAACATATATTTGTGCAAAATGGTTTTATAATACAGAGAAACACAAAATTATCACCTCAGATAAGTGTACCACTTTACATGGTCAAAACTAAATGAATGAACTTAAAATCTAAATTAATCTTCCCTTATGTTCAGTACTGGGGTGGGGGAGAAGGAGATAAAGAAAAATGTGACTAGAAAATCAGCACCATGTGTAAAGTTTTCTTTTCATCTGTATACTAAAACAAAATAACAACTAAGATAAAGTTTTAGGTTGTTTAAAATATTTGGAAAAGGATGAAAATGTTCTATCAATAAGTTCTGCTAGCACACAGAAAAGCTATACTATTTTAACAACAACTTGGCAATCCCCTATAACTTTTTATGAGTACTGTCACAAGCTCAAATCTGCAAAAAGTGTTTACTTCTCTATTAGGTTTCTAATTAGCTCCCAATAATTTTCTGTCCTAGACAATTAGCTGAATTGATGCAAGAGACTGAAACTGCAAATTCTTTGTAGATCTGAAAGTTTCTCATGACCACTGTCTACAATCCCAAATGAAAAGCAGTAATTTATGAAGGCACCTTTTGCTCATAAAAAACAAGGGGATGAATTCCCATAAAATTCTACCCACCACATAAAAATATAATTTAGCCTCGCTGGGGAATCCAGATGGGCTCATGAAACAAAAAATTCAACTGTGACACATTGAATTAAATGGATAGTTCATAAGACAAGTCCAGAGCACACTCTTGACTAAGGTTTAATAGATATGGTAGGATTTGAATTGGCAACTCAGAATAAGTGGGATGGTCTTCTGAGCAGGATAGAAAAGTATGAGTACATATTGAAACAGACAAAACATCAGTCAGCAAGACAATGACAAGATGCTCTGATTCTCTTCAATTTATCTCTTCCTTTTTTTGTTCATTTAACCACACATCTAAAAACATTTATTTGGGGGAAACTATGTGCCAGGCATTATATTATGCTCTAAAGATAAATTAAAAAGAATCTCAGAGCAGGGCTGGGGGGAGGTAGGGATGAACAAGGGAAGCACAGGGGATTTTCAGGGCAGCAAAACTACTCTGTATGATACTAAATGGTGGATACATGTCATTATATATTTGTCCAACCCACAGAATGTACAATACCAAGAGTGAACCCTAATATAAACCATGAACTTTGGGTGGTAACGATGTGTCAATTCAGGTTTATCAGTTGTAACAAATGTACTACTCTGGTGTGGGATGTTGATGGTGGGGAGGCTGTGTGCACGTGGGGGCAGGGGGTATATGTGAATGCTAATTTCTGTCCAGTTTTGCTATGAACCTAAAACTGTGCTAAATATAAAGTCTATGAAATTTTTTTTAAATTCCTGCCCTGTAGAAGTATACAATTAAGTGTGGCATTAAACATGGTGAGGTTGCAGAGAAAAAGGAACTCTCATATATTGTTGGTGGGACTACAAAATGGTGCAGCCTCTATAGAAAATAGTATATAGGTTCCTCAAGCAATTGCAGACAGATCTACCATATGAACCAGCTATCCCACTGCTGGGAATATACCCAGAGGAATGGAAATCATCAAGTCGAAGGTATACCTGTTCTCCAATGTTCATTGCAGCCCTATTTACAATAGCTAAGAGTTGGAACCAGCCCAAATGTCCATCATCAGATGAGTGGATAAGGAAACTTTGGTATATCTACACAATGGAACACCACTCTCCTATAAAAAAGAATGAAATACTGCCATTTGCAGCAACATGGATGGACCTAGAGAGAATTATATTAAGTGAAATGAGTCAGGCACAGAAAGAGAAATATCACATGTTCTCAATTATTTGTGGGAGCTAAAAATAAATAAATAAATACATAAATAAACTGGGGGGGAGGGAAGAAGACACAACAATTACAATTCCTTGAAGTTGATACAGCAAGCAAACAGATATGAGGTTGCTGGGAGGGAGGGGGCAGAAGGAAGAGGAAGGGAGGTTTCGGTAATGGGCCACAATAATCAACCACATTGTATATTGACAAAATAAAATAAAATTTTTAAAAAACCCATGCAAACAAATTATAATGCAATGTAACTTGAGAACTGACAACAAATAAATGAAGCATGGTGGACAATAACAGGGTGGGAGGAACAATAAGACTGTTGCTAGGAGGGAAGATGGTTGGGAAAGTCTTCAGTTTTCAAGCAAGAAAGCTGACACAAAACATAAGACTTAAGGACATAAAGGTAGGAAGAGCTTATTTGAAGTTGTTATTTCATGTTAGGAAGAAATTGGAGATAAGTTTGTGTGAGTAAAAGAAAGTTTTTATTGATATATAAGTTTGTACTTAATTCTGTAGGCAATGAGAAATATTAAAGATTGTGCAGGGAGTGAAAGCGTAATATAATAATAATAGTAGCTAAAATTTATTAAGCATTTATTATGTGCAGGCTGCATGTTAAATTCCTTTACTTACTGAATCTCATTTAATCCTCAAATCATACCATACACATTTTACAGAGAAGCCCATCCCAAAGTTATATTGTCAGTAACTGGCAGAGAAGAATTCCAATTTCATAATGATGCTACTTTGCCCTTCTGCTGGCTAGCATGTCATAGGTATGCAAAAATAATTGAGGTCATGAGAGCAGAGCTTGAAGACTATTGTCATAGTCAAGGTAGAAGCAGTTTCTACTTCTAAATAAAGTAGAACCAATTCCACAGAAACTTACAAAGTAGAACAGAACACAATAAAAAACAAATAATAAAAACAGAAAATGTCAACCACAAAAATATTTTAGGGTATGCTTGTGTATACTATACAGCATAATATCTGGAAGCAGGAAGATCAGTAAAGACTAATGAGCCAAGCTAGAGGTCAGGGTGTTAGCATCTGAGTTAATAATAAGTGATTAGATTCTGGACATGTGTTAAAGTTAAACTAAGAATTTCTTGATGGACCCCAAAAAGCTAAAAAAATCTTGAGCAAAAATAACAAAGCTGGAGGCATCACATTACCAGACTTCAAAATGTACTACAAAGCTAAAGTAATCAAAACAGCATGGTACTGGCACAAAAACAGACACATAGACCAGTGCAACAGAACAGGGAGCCCCAAAATAAATCCACACAACTGATTTTAGACAGAGGTGCCAAAAACACACAACAGGGAAAGGACAGTTTCTTCAATAAATAGGGGTGAAACAACTGGATACCCACATGCAGAATAATGAAATTAGACACTCATCTCACACCTTGTACAAATATCAACTCAAAATGGATTTAAGACTTGAACATAAGACCTGAAAGTACTTTTCTAGTGAAAGTACTAGAAGAAAACATAGGGGAAAGTCTCCATGACATTGGTCCAGGCAATGATTTTTTGAATATGAACCCAAAAGCACAGACAAGAGCAAAAATAGACAAACAAGATTACATCAAACTAAAAAGCTTCCACATAGCAAAGTAAACAACCAATAGAATGAAGAGACAGCCTACAAAATAGGAGAAAATATGTGCAACCATACATCATTTTTTTTTTTTTTTTAAGTTTTATTTTGTTGATATACGTTGTGGCTGATTATTGCTCCTCATCACCAAAACCTCCCTCCCTTCTCCCTCCCCCCCTCCCCCCCAACAATGTCCTTTCTGTTTGCTTGTCGTATCAACTTCAAGTAGTTGTGGTTGTTATATCTTCTCCCCCCCCGCCCGGTTTTTGTGTGTGTGTGTGTGTGTGTGTGAATTTATATATTAATTTTTAGCTCCCACCAATAAGTGAGAACATGTGGTATTTCTCTTTCTGTGCCTGACTTGTTTCACTTAATATAATTCTCTCAAGGTCCATCCATGTTGTTGCAAATGGCAGTATTTCATTCGTTTTTATAGCTGAGTAGTATTCCATTGTGTAGATGTACCACATTTTCCGTATCCACTCATCTGATGATGGGCATTTGGGCTGGTTCCAACTCTTGGCTATTGTAAAGAGTGCTGCGATAAACATTGGGAAACAGGTATACCTTCGACTTGATGATTTCCATTCCTCTGGGTATATTCCCAACAGTGGGATAGCTGGGTCGTATGGTAGATCTATCTGCAGTTGTTTGAGGAACCTCCATACCATTTTCCATAGAGGCTGCACCATTTTGCAGTCCCACCAACAATGTATGAGAGTTCCTTTTCCTCCGCAACCTCGCCAGCATTTATCGTTCAGAGTCTTTTGGATTTTAGCCATCCTAACTGGGGTGAGATGGTATCTCAGTGTGGTTTTGATTTGCATTTCCCGGATGCTGAGTGATGTTGAGCATTTTTTCATATGTCTGTTGGCCATTTGTATATCTTCCTTAGAGAAATGCCTACTTAGCTCTTTTGCCCATTTTTTAATTGGGTTGCTTGTTTTCTTCTTGTAAAGTTGTTTGAGTTCCTTATATATTCTGGATATTAATCCTTTGTCAGATGTATATTTTGCATATATTTTCTCCCACTCTGTTTGCAACCACACATCTGATAGGTGGCTAATACCCAAAGTACATAAGAAACTCAAACAACTTAATAGTAAGGAAACAACCTGATTTTAAAATGGGCAAAGGACGTGAATAGACATATTTCCAAAGAAGATATACAAATGGCTAACAGGTGTATAAAAAAATGCTCAATATCCCTAATCATCAGGGAAATGCAAATTAAAAACATAAGGAAGTATCACCTCATACCTGTCAAAATAGCTATTATCAAAAAGATGAAAGATGTGGAGAAGAGGGAACACTTGCATACTGTTGGTAGAAATGTAAATTAGTACAGCCATTATGGAAAATAGTAAGGAGGTTCCTCAAAAAGCCTAAAAATAGAACTACCATATGATCCAGCCATTCCACTACTAAGTAAATATCTGAAGGAGACAAAATCAGTACATAGAAGAGATATCTGCATTCTCATGTTTATTGCAGCATTATTCACAACAGCCACGATATGGAATCAACCTAAGTGTCCGTCAATGCATGAATAAATAAATGGAAAGAAAATGTGCTATATATACACACACAGTGGAGTACAATTTGGTCCTTAGAAAGAAGGAAATTCTGTCATTTGCAATAACATGGACAAACCTGGAGGACATAAGCCAGGCACAGAAAGACAAATACCATATGGTTTCACTTATATGTGGAATCTAAACAAAGTTGAACTCTTGGAGCAGAGAGTAGAGTGATGGTTACCAGGGGCTGGGGTGATGGTAGTCAAAGAACACAAAATTTCACTTAAGAGAAGTAAGTTCAAGAGATCTATTGTACAACGTGGTGGCTGTAGTTAATAAAAATGTACTGTATTCTTGAAAATTGCTAAAAGTGTAGATTTTAGGTGTTCTCACTACAAAAAAAAAAGTGAGGTAATCTATATGTTAATTAGTTCAATTTAGCCATTACACAATGTATACATATTTCAAACCATCATTTAGTACACAATAAATATATGTAATTTTTATCAACTAGAAATAATTAATTTTTTAAAAAATGTCTTGATGTATCAGATTTAGGAAGAGAAAAAAGAGAAGTCAGGGATGACACTAAGATTTTTGGCCTCAGGACCTGAAAGAATGAGTTAACATCAGTAGAAATGAGAAATACTATAGGAAGAACCTATATATTCTCCACCATATTGCTTAAAATATTGTCTAGATCCCATTCTCTCTCTTCTTTCCTTTTGGACTCCAATGAAACAATGTTAAACAAACTTTATTTTTATTTTTTTTATCATTTATTCTCTCTTTTATACTTCTTATTTGGTCTCTCTGTGTTGCATTCTAAATAGTTTCTTCTACTCATTTTCTAGTTTATTGTTTCTTCAGCTGTGTCTAATCTGCTATCAAACCAACTATGCTTTTTTCTTACTTCCAACTATGCTTTTCAGTTCTACAATCTCTATTTGGTCTTACTCAAATATACTATGTCGCGCATTGATATTTTTCAAACCCTAACAATATTTTCAAGCTTGAGTTTTATTTATTTGAAAATGGCAAAGACAGTTGTTTTTGTCTTTTTACTCTATATCTGATAATTCCAATATCTGAAGTCTTCATGGGTCTGTTTCTGTGTTTTTGATTCTCACTTATGCTATCCTATTCCATTGTTTGTCTCATCATTAATTCTGTGCCGCTTATTACTCAACTTGTTGAGAATAAGATATATAACATTAAATAGAACTAATTCTTTTAGTAAATGTTAATTCAAAAAAAAAAATCAAAACTTATATTCTAATACCAGATACTAAGGTCTGCAGAAAAGTTCCCTGTGTGATGTTAGATAATTTATTTGACCTTCATGGATTTTCCTTTTCTTAATTGTAAAAATGAGTAGAAATTAATAGCCATCCTTCATGGTTTATGTGTGCAGATAAAATGAGAAAACTATAATTTGCACATTATTAGGCACATAGTAGGGGTTTAATAAATGTGTGTTTCTTTTTATACTATCAAATCAAATACCATCAGAATTAAAATAAAATATGGAAGATGAAAGAAATCCCAGGAGGAAAGCATGAAAATAAGTAGTAATGCTTTATGGGTAACACATCTAGATAATGACTGTGAATACTTGGGTGGAATTTAAGACCAGTGTCTTTTAGCTATTAATACAAACTGGTAGAGACAGAATTTAATTCCCAAAACAGGAAATGATCCCTTGAGGACTTGTCTTGGTTAGGGTTCTCCAGAGAAACAGATCCAATAGTATATATAAAGAGATTTACTATAAAGAATTGGCTTACACAATTATGAGAACTGAGAAGTCCCAAGAGCTGTAGTTGGCAAGCGGGAGACCCAGGAGAGCCAATGTGTAGTCCCAATCCACGTCCAAAGGTCTGAGAACCAGGAAAGCTTATGGTGTAAGTTCTAGTTCAAAGGCTGGCAGGCTCCAGACCCAGGAAGAGCCAACATTTCAGCCTGAGTCCAAAGGCTGGAAAATACCAATGTTCCAGCTCAAGTGATCAGGCAGGAGGATTTCCTCCTTACTCAGCCTTTTTGTTCTATAAAGATCTTCAGTTGATTGAATGAGGCCCACAACATTAGGAAGGGCAATTTTCTTTACTCAGTTTACCATTCAAATGTTAATCTCATCCAGAAACACTCACACAGACACCTGCAGTATAATGTTTAGTTAAATGTGTGGGCAACGCACTGACCAGTTAGGTTGACATAATAAAATTAACCACCACAGAAATGATTCACTGCAAGTTCTGGCCCTGTTAACTGCTTTTGCATTAAAGTTAGAAAAAATGCTGGGGACTCTATGCAGACTGTAGGCCAAAAGCTTTGTGAAAGTTTCTTACACATAATAATATCTAGTACAAGGCAGAGGCTAATCAAGTTCTAAATTACTTAGAAAAGACTATAAGTTTCTTCATCTTCCAAATCCATGATCTGTACAAATACACTGACAATTTAATCTTATAGTACCTTGCATTGTTCATTATCTCTTCAGACTAGGCTATATTTCTGCAAAGACTCATATTTCCTTTATCTTCTCCATAGCTCTTAGCTTGATGTAATCTTCTGACAATATCAAATGAAATAAAATGGATAAAGCAAAACCTTTGTCAATGGCAACCATCACAAATGTACTTAATAATACAGAAAAAGGTGGTCTGGCTTTTATAATTCCATGAACCTTCTGGAGAAAATCTGAATGAGAGGCATATTCTAAAAGATACATATGAGTCTCAGGAAACTTATTTCTAAAATATTCTTGATTACATTATCTATAAAAAGTATGAATTACCCAGTGAACTTTGCAAAGTGGCAGCCTGTATCCAGGCAGTTTTATATGCTCAACCTACATTTCCACCTGCAGTTACAAAACATTGCTGATGAAAAGGAAATGAGGTGCATAAAAACTGCTTAGAGAAAATTGCTAAATATACTTGTAATTTCACATTGAAATAAGAGACTTGTCTTCTAGTCAGATTATGCATTATAACTGTCACTTTCCTCTACGATAACCACCTTAGGGAAAAAAAACTTAGTTTACTTGAGCTTTTAGAAGAAAAGTATTCTATGATTATAAAACAACTCATATGCAAAATTACAGTCCAGTATTTTAACATCATTCACTAGCATGTATTGACAGTTAAAGTATACCAGGGACAATGCTAGATGCTATGCAGCTGACCAATAGGCCTGAGATTACTTCTAGCTGAGGATCCAGAAAAGGTGTCATGGAAGAGATGGCAGTTAAGACGGTCTCAGACGTAATTTGAAGTTAGGTAGTGTAATGCCTCTGGTTTTTTGGGTTTTTTTCCCCCTCAGGATTGCTTTGACTGTTTGGGGCATTTTGTTGTTCCATATGACTTTTAGGATTATTTTTTCTATTTCTGTAAAAAAATGTCATCGGTATTTTGATGGGGATTGCATTGAAACTGTAGATTGTTTTGGGTAGTATGGACATTTTCACAAGGTTATTTCTTCTAATCCATGAACAAGGAATGTCTTTCCATCTTTTGGTGTCCTCTTTAATTTCTTTCAGCAGAATTTTGTAAGTCTCATTGTAGAGATCTTTCACCTCTTTGGTTAAATTTACTCCTAGATATTTTATTCTTTTGGTAGCTATTGTAAATGGGCTTGCTTTCTTGATTTTTTTTTTCTGCTTGTTCATTGTTGGTGTATAAGAACACTACTGGATTTCTGTGTATTGATTTTATATCCTGAAACTTTACTGAATTTATTTATCAGCTCTAGGAGTTTTTTGGTAGAGGTTATGGGTTTTTTCTGTATATAGGATCATGTCTTCTGTGAACAGTAACAATTTGCCTTTGTTTTTTCCAGTTTGTATGCCCTTTATTTCTTTCTCTTCCCTGATTGCTCTGGCTAGTACTTCCAATACTATGTTGAACAGGAGTGGTGAGAGTGGGCATCCTTGTCTTGTTTTTGTTCTTAAAGGAAAAGATTTCAATTTTTCCCCATTCAGGATGATGTTGGCCATGGGTTTGTCATATATGGCTTTTATTGCATTGAGATATTTTCCTTCTATACTTAATTTGTTGAGGGTCTTTATCATGAAGGGATGCTGAACTTTGTCAAGTGCTTTTTGTGTGTCTGTTAAGATACTCATATGGTTTTTGTCCTGCTTTTGTTGATGTGGTGTATCACATTTATTAATTTGCATATATTGAACCATCCTTGCATCCCTGGAATGAATCCCACTTGATCACGGTGTATGATCTTTTTGATGCAATATTGTATTCTATTTGCGAATATCTTGTTGAGGATTTTTATATGTATGTTCATCAAGGATACTGGCCTATAGCTTTCTTTTTTTGTTGTGTCTTTGCCTGGTTTAGGTATTAGGGTGATGCTGGCCTCTTAGAATGAATTTAAGAGAATGGTCTCTTAATTTTTTGGAATAGTTTGAAAACGATTGGTGTTAATTCTTCTTTAAAGGTTTGGTAGAATTCAGTGGTGAAGCCATCTGGTCCTAGGCTTTTCTTTGTTGAGAAACTGTTGATTACTGCATCAATCTCATTGCTTGTCATTGGTCTGTTCAGGTTTTGTATTTCTGCTTGGTTCAGTCTTGGTAGTTTGTATGTGTACAGAAATTTATCCATTTCCTCCAAGTTTTCAAGTTTGTTGGTAAATAGCTGTTCATAATAGTCTCTAATAATTTTTTGTATTACTGTAATATCAGTTGTAATATCTTCTTTTTCATTTTTGATTAACCAAAACAGCATGGTACTGTCATAAAAACAGACACGTGGACAAATGGAACAGAAAAGAGAACCCAGAAATCAACCCAGGTTCTTACAGCCAACTAGTCTTTGACAAAAGCACCAAGAACATACACTGGGGAAAAGACAGCCTCTTCAGTAAATGGTGCTGGGAAAACTGGATATCCATATGGAGAAGAATGAAACTAGACCCATACCTCTTGCCATATACCAAAGTCAACTGAAAATGGATTAAACATGTAAGTATAAGACCTGAAACTGTAGACCTCCTAGATGAAAACATAGGGGAAACACTTGAGGAAGTAGGACTGAGCAAAGACTTTATGAATAAGACCCCAAAAGCACAAGCAACAAAAGAAAAAATAAACAAATGGAATTATATCAAACTAAAAAGCTTCTGCACACCAATGGAAAAAATCAAGAGTGAAAAGACAACCCACTGAATGGGAGAAGATATTTGCAAACCATACATTTGATAAAAGATTAATATCCAGAATATATAAGGACCTCAAACAACTTCACAGTAAGAAAACAAATAATACAATTAAAAAATGGCAAAGGAGCTGAACAAACATTTTCCAAAGGAAGACATACAAATGGCCAACAAGTACATGAAAAAGTGCTCAACATCTATAATCATCAGGGAAATGCAAATCAAAACCACATTGAGATATCATCTCACCCCAGCTAGACTGGCTATTATCAAAAAGACTGAGAATAACAAATGCTAGTGAGGATGTGGAGAAAAGGAAACTCTTCTACACCATTGGCAGGACTATAAATTAGTACAGCCATTATGGAGAACAGTGTGGTGGTTTCTCAAACAACTACAGGTAGAACTGCCATGTGATTCAGCAATCCCACTTCTGGGAATATACTCAAAGGAATGGGAATCATCAGGTCAAAGGGATACCTGCACTCCCATGTTCATTGCAGCTCTATTTACAATAGCCAAGATATGGAACCAACCTAAATGTCCATCAATGGATGACTGGATCAGAAAAATGTGGTATATACGTACACAACAGAATACTACTCACCCATAAAAAAGAATGAAATTCTGCCATTCACAGTAACATGGATGAACTTGAAAAAAATTATGTTAAGTGAAATAAGCCAGGCACAGAAAGAGAAACACCACATGTCTTCACTCATAAGTGGGACCTAAGAAACAAACAAACAAATACCATAACAAAACGTTGAACTTTCAGAAGGAGAGAACAGACCTATAGTTACCTGAGGTGGGAAAGGGGGAGGAGAAAAGTGGATAGAGAGTAATTGGGTAAGGGACACAAAAAGTAATTTCAATTTGTAATGATGAACATGCTAACAATATTGATTTGATCATCACACACTGTACACAAATACTAATAGTCAACTCTGTACCCCATTAATATGAATAAATAAAAATAATAAAAAATTTAAAAAAGAAGGTCTCTGACAGATTAGTAAACTTTAAACATGATGAAATTGCTGGGAAGGGCATTCCAAGACTTGGAAGTAGGATAAGCGAAAGATGAGAAAGAGGCACATTTGTGGAATAAGGAAGAGTTCAGTTTGAACATAATATTCATGGAGGAAATATTAAGAAATGAAGGGGCCATATACAAAGAATTTTGGCTTTGAAATCAGACAAATCTAAGCTGAAATCCTGGTGTATTTAACCTCAGTTTCCTCATACATGAAACAATGCTTTATTTATAGTGTTGTAAGGATAAATGAGGTGTGTGTGTGTGTGTGTGTGTGTGTGTGTGTGTGTGTGTGTGTGTGTGTTTAACATATTGCCTGGCATACAGTAAGTACTAAATAATGGTAGCTATTGCTATTACTTTCAAATACATGTATATGATAATCATAGCAAATATAACTAATTGGTGGCTTGAGACCTTATACTGGAAAGTCTTGAATCCATCACTAATTTTCAAGTGTAAGTATGTAATAATTCTTAGTCTAGCAATTCATGAAGTACAATTTTTATTTTTTATCTTAAGTCAGGAGTTGGCAAAACTTTCTGTAAAGGGTCAGATGAGAAATACTGTCAGCTCTGTAGGCTCTATGGTCTTTGCCGTAACTACTCACCTCTGCTGCGGTAGCATGAAAGAAGCTACAGACACGGACAAGAAGTCAGCAAATGCGCATGGGTGTATTCCAAGAAAGTTTTACTAATGAAAACAAGGACTGGACCAGATTTCGTCTGTCAACCATAGCTGTGGAGCCCTGTCTTAAGTACCTTCCGTGAAAATGTTTTTTCTTATGGAGAAACCTAGAAGAATGTTATATATGAACATTCTTCTCACTATGTAATTAAAAACTAAGGTTTTCATTATGAAAATAAAAATGTATTTATCCTTTGTATGAAACAAATAACATTATTTCTAATACAAAGGTAGTGCCTTGTACACAATAAGTGTTTGATAGATGCTCATTGGATAAATAAATAAGACCAATTGATTCTTTTGATTTTAAAGTCACTTGGTTTTAGTGATGGCACATGACCACCGTTTCTGGGAGAGGCACTACAAAAATCCAAAGTAAAATAACCCAAGTGTCCTGTTTCAGTGTTTTCCGTGAGAAAGTGCTCACTATATACCACTTGAAGAAGTTAATACTTAACAGTTGTTTTAGAGAATTAGTCAATATTCCAAATAGTTAATACATTTTACTTTCTTTTAGTGATGGTTTCCTAAGAATTAACAATTCTTTTAAAAATACTGAAAACTGAAATGTTTGAACCTCCATTACCAATACCAATGACGGTGTTACATATTCAATAGTCTTGATCAACCTGCTACTTTACCAGATGAAATGTGTGGTAGGCAGCCTCCAAGATGGTCTTGATTGATCTCCACCTCATGGTACTGACAATTTTGTGAAATTCTCTCCCCTAGATTGTGAGATGAACTTGGTGAATTTTTTCTAACAAATAAATACAGAAGTGATGAAATGTCACTTCTGGGAATAGGTTATAGAAAGTCTTGGGTGTGTTCTCTCTAGAACTCCTTCTCTCAGATCTTTTCCACTGAGCAAAGCAAGTCAACAGCCACATGGAAAGGTCTACATGGCATGGCGAGGAACTGAGGCCCTCATTTCAACAGCCTCCCAGGAACTGAAACTTGTGAACAACCACATGAGTTAGCTTGAAAGTAGATCCTTCAGCTTCAACCAAGCCTTGAAAGGACTGCTCTTCCAGCCAACAGCATGACTGCAACCTCCTGAAACACTTTGAACCAGAGGCATCCAGCTGAGTTCCTTCTGGATCCCTGACCCAGTGAGATAATAAATGTTTACTGTTTTCAGCCATAAGTTTTGGGGTAATTTGCTACGCAGCAATAGATGACTAATATATTAGATGCTTGGCTAACATTCATAATATGGCCAACATGTTAGCCATGTGGGCTATAATGGTGATTAGACTTTCAGCCTTGTTTTGAAGGAGCTGATTACTTAGTAGAAAATATAGAAGGGCAAATATAGAGTTATAAAAGTATTTTTTATGCTATATATCAGCACTATGGGAACACAGAAGTGTGAGCCACTAACTGAATAAAGAGACCAGAGTAGGGAGTTAGGTTATGGGTAAAAAGAGCAAATAAAGAATAGAAATGGAATCATAGCCTTGAAGAATGAGTGCCATCAAGAATTCAAGGAGAAAGAAGCATTCCAGATAAAGAAAACAGAACGTGCAATGGGGCAGAAGCATGAAAGAACATTATGCCTTTGGGGAATAAATAGCTCAGCCTGGCTGGAGCACAGGATATGTATGCAAAAGTGAGTGGAGATGATGTTGGCAAGATAAAGTATTGAGATAAAAGATGGAAAGGTTTATGAAAAGAAGAGAAAACAAAATTGACTTTGTGAAAGATTGAATTTTTCTATTTAGAAAAAAAAGTCAGCCACATCACATTTCTAAAGTTGTTTTCCTTGAGGCTATGATCAAATGCTCCTTTCATCTATAAAAAGAACAGGCCATAAGGCTATAATCACTTTAAAATACTCTATATGGAAGAGACCACATCTGTGTGCTAAAGGGTGGAATGCTTGACCAGCAACTTCAAGCTGATATTCAGTGTCTGATCAACTCCAGTCTGTGAAGACTTCTGACCTTATCTACATCGGAAACATTACTCTAAAGAGCCAAAAACTCTAGAGCTGAGAGGAACAGCAAAAAGTCCAAGATCTCAATTCAACCATGGAAAGCATCCCAATGATCAGAGCTGTGGGAGAGTGGGCTTTCTCCCTTCAACCTCTTCCTCTTGTTTCCTCTCATTCCTCAACCCATGGTAGGGAGAGGGTCTTTTAGCATAAAAATTCGAGGGGTCATCCCAGTTTCAGAGTTCCCTGAAGGGTCTTTGGATAGCTATATTGAGACTGTATCACAGCCTAACCTCTCCTTATGCCCTTCCCAGCTTCCCTTCAACAAGTATTGCTTGGGGCTTCCACCCCAAGCCTGCCACCATCTTGGAAACCTTTAGTTTCCTCGTAGATGTTCAATCACCTAAGCTTGAGTGCTTTGATGTCAACTCATGTGATCTTTGCTTTAACTCTATTCACGTTCCCATTCTAAGGCTAATCTGTGTACTTCGTTGTAAACAGCAACTACTTCATATAGACATCCAATCTCCAAGAATCCCTTCTATAGATACAATATCCAATCATTTCTGCTCTCTCACTTCCCTCGCCCACACTACACCTATCGTTCAATCCCACTGAGACCTCTAATACTTTTATCCATCTAATCTCATCCAATCTATCAACCCCTTTTTGTCTCCACTTGTTTACTTATTCAGCTTAGACACAATGGTCTGTCATTTAATAATTCTTTTGCCAATAACAATGTGCACTCCTGTTGTTTTACCACACACAGTAAGCAAACCCTATTCCTATTTGCAGTTGACACATTAACATGCCACCCAGATTTAACTTCAGATGTGAAAGATTTATTCCCCTAGCTGTTTGAAGTATTGCTGGCTGACAGTCTTCAGTTGTCAGTTTTCTTTCAGAATTGCCTCAGCTGAAGAGAAATAACACGAGGTCATGCCTCCTTCCAGGAACAGCCTGCTTTCAACATCTGGTCAACATGGGAGTATAAAGGTCCTGTTCTATCACCAACTTGGAATGACAGTAAAGGGTCATCCCAGTTTCAGAGTTCCCTAGGGAGTCTTTAGATGGCTATATTGAGACTGTATCATAGCCTAACCTCTCCTTCTGCCCTTTTCTGCTTCCCTTGTATGAGTATTGCTTCCAAAAGCACTCTTAATAAATACCATGTATGCTAACCTCCATCTCAAAGTTAGCTTTCTGGTGAATCCATCCTGGATTGAACTCAATCCAATTGCTCTCAGTGATCCCTTTTGCAATTTTTAAAAACTAATATGTACTATTCACAGAGAGAGAAAAACCATATAACTACTATAAGTTAATGTTATCAGATGAATTGAAATGCTCTCGCAAATCATGCACGTGGTGAAAAAACACTCCGATAGAAAATGTACTAAAAACTACCACAGACACTTCACCAAAGTACAAACAAATGTATAAACCTTTTGGCACAACCTTTGCTCAAGCCTTTGTATAGGAGTGTATGAAGGGAATACAATCTTCTGAATTCATTTTGATTTAATTAATGTGAAAAAATATTCACAAAGTTAAACATTCACACAGAGTAATATCATAAGTGAGCCTAATGCCTTCCTAAGGTCCCACACCCTACTCCCAGTTTGTTGTGGATTCTTAAAGGAATTCTTACAGAAAGATAGGAAAATCATACTCATTTTTCTCTGTGTATGGGAATCACACATACATCATTTTCTTATACAAATGGAAGCATATAACATGTAACAGCATGTAACAGCCTAAACAGACCAAGACATGGGAAAAGAGATGACTTCTCTTGAAGTACATGGCCATGTAGAGGAGGGTATCCAGTTGACAAAACCAGGGTTCTGCTTGAGAATAGGAAGGGGGTAGACTTACGGGAGAAGTCAAAGAATAAATGTTGGGTACGCAATCAGGAGTGTGTACTAGATCTTGTAAGTTTTACATCCCTTTCTTCAATAAGGCAGGAGTGTAAATAAATATGTATTTAAACATTCAAATGTATTCATTACTTTCTTTCCGTCTAGCACCTCTTCTCTCCCCTTTTCCCTGATTTTTACAAGGCTCTTCACGATCTGCCCCCTCTCAACCTTTCCAGCCTTCACACTTGTTCCACATACTTTTTGGGGAGTTGGTGAGGAAGGCTTGAAAACCCTCTGGCCTTCATTTGCCTCAGATCAAGAATCATCTTTTCAAGGAGGACTCCCTTAGCTCAACTACTGTCTAAGACTAGGCTCATTATATTATAATTATTTATGAATACATCTGCCTCTCTATAGAGTGTGAGTTCCTTGAAAGCAAGAACCTTCTCACAGTTTCTTTATACTCCTGGACCTAAGAATGGTATTAGGAATTAAATGAATAAATATATGAAAGATACAATATCAACTAAGTAGATACCCAAAATAAATGGGGAGTAAAATCATCTTAGTCCCATACTTTCAGGGAAAAGAATTTTAAAAGCATTTTAGGCTTCCAGAGAATAATAAGTCACTGGATGGTAGCAACAATGCTCTCATCACCAAGCTCCTCTACACATCCACTTTTACGTAACATTTATGAAAGTTTCTTAGTTAATTGTGATTAAAATAAGATATATATTTGTTTTTAACCATGTACATAAAAAGAAAGTCCTAGAGGACAGAACACCAAATCTTAACAACAAAGTTTACCTCTGGCTGGTGAGATTATATATTATTTTTATTTGTTCTTTTTTTTTTTTTTTACATTTTACTTATTTCCCAAACATTCTCAATAATGAGTATACATTACTTTTATCTATTTACATGTGTTTCAGATATTGGCTATTTTTTAAAAAAGCATTTCAGATGCATTTAAAATCTCACTTTATTCTGTCATAAACCTATACCTCTGCCTCCCTCTCAGGAGTTAATTCTCATCCTGAAGTTGGTATGTATTCTCCTCATATGTATATTATACATATTCCTTATATATTAGACATATTGTGCTTTAAATTCACCTAAATAGTATCCATATTGTGTACAATTCTGGCTGTGTTTTAACATTGTTTTTTAACATTGTTTTCAATATACCTCCACAAAGATGTCTGTAAACCTAGTGTTTTCATTTTAATTGATGCATAGTGTTCCATTTTACTATAATTTAGTAAAATTATAATTTAGTAAATTTTGGTTATAGCAGATACTGGATATTTTGGTTTTTTCCTAGTTTTTCATTCTTACAAACCCTGTTGCAATGAATTTTCTTCAGAGTCTCAAAGTTTTGTTTTAAAGAGCCATATCCAGAAGTAGAATTGCTCGATAGTAGAGTATTTGTATTTCAAGCTTTTAAAAATGTTGGATTATCCTCCAATGTGGCGTACCAATTTATAGGCCCATGAGACTTCCTGTTTTTCTATATTTTTAAAATACTTGATACTGCCAGAATTTTTGTGTCATTCTGGTGGATAGGTGTAAATTGGTACCTCACTGTGGTCTTAATTTAAATTTCCATTACCTGTGTTAACCATGTTTACTGGCCATTCAAAATTCAGCTTCACTTAACTGCCTTTGCCAGTTGTTTAATTATCCTTGTTTTTTGTCTTTTCCTTATTTTGTTGCACTAACCCCTTCTCAGTGTATACATTGTAAACAGCTCTATAAGTTTGTGGCTTTTTAAACATATTTTGTGTCATATTATGCTAAGCATGAGTTTTAACTTTAATGTAGTCAATTTTACCAGTCTTTTTCTTAATGATGTATTCTTTCTGTCTTGTTTAAGAAGTCATTCCCTATGCTAAGGTTATCGTGTGGATTATCTCCTTTAATTTGATAAACAGAGAATTTATATTGAAAGATTTTCTGGTGATTAAAGTATCCTTGAAATAATGAGGTAAATCCTATGAAGTCATGATGTAATTTTTAATACATCACTGGATTTAATGTGGTAACATTTTGTTTAGAATTTGTGCATCTATTTTCACACCAGAGATTAATATATGCACATTGTTCTCACACTTTCCTTGTCCAGTTTTATATCTAGTCACACAACTGCAAAGTTGGGTAATTCACCTCTGTGTGCATTCCCTTAAACTGTTTGTATAGCCTTTGTATTGTCTGCTCACTAAAGTTTGGTAGAACTATCAAATCATCTTGACAATATGTTTTTGGTTTCAGTTCTATTCTGTCAATGTATATTAAGTTATGATTGGTGATTAATATTTTTTCCAGAAAATTGTACGTTTTATTTATGTGTTAAAAAAATTTTTTTGCCCTTAATGAATTTTATTTTTAAAAGATAATACAAATTTCTTTTTAAATTTTAATTTATCAATACACAATGTTGTTGTCCCTTTACCAGTTCCTCCTTTTCCTTCCTCCCGCTTCCCCCTCCCCTGCATCAACATCATATCTGTTCACTTGTCTTAAGTTCAAGGAATTGTTGTGATTGTTGTGTCTTCTTCCCCCCACATCTGTTTGTATATTTATTTATTTTTATTAGCTCCCACAAATAAGTGAGAACATGCAGTGTTTCTCTTTTTGTGCCTGGCTTATTTCACTTAATATAATTTTCTCTAAGTCCATCCATGTTGCTGTGAATGGTAGTATTTCATTTTTTTTATATAGCAGAGTAGTATTCTGTTGTATAGATACACCACATTTCCTTATCCACTCATCTGATGATGAGCATTTAGGCTGGTTACAACTCTTGGCTACTGTAAATAGTGCTGCAATAAACATGGGAGTACGGATATCCTTTCGGCATGATGATTTCCATTCCTCTGAGTATATATGCAGCAGTGGAAAAGGTGGGTCATATGGTAGATCTATCTGTAATTGTTTGAGGAAACTCCAAACCATTTTCCATAAAGGCTGCACTATTTCACAGCCCAACCAACAGTATAGGAGGGTTCCTTTTTCTCCACAACCTCACCAGCATTTGTTATTCTCAGTCTTTTGGATATTAGCCATGCTAACTGGAGTGAGATGGTATCTAAAAGTGATTTTGATTTGCATTTCCCTAATGTTGAATGATGTTTAGTATTTTTTCATGTGTCTGTTGGCCATTCGTATATCTTCCTTTGAGAAATACCTATTCAGCTCCTTTGCCCATTTTTTAATTGGTTACTTGTTTTTTGCTGTTAAGCTGTTTGAGTTCTTTGTATATTCTGGATATTAATCCTTTGTCAGATGAATGTTTTGCAAATATTTTCTCCCACTCTGTTGGTTGTCTTTTTGCTCTGTTAATTGTTTCTTTTACTGTGCAGAAGCTTTTTAGTTTGATATAATCCCATTTATTTTTCCTTTGGTTGCCTGTGCTTTTGGAATCATATTCATGAAGTCTGTTCCCAATCCTACTTCCTGGAGTGTTTCCCCTATGTTTTCTTTAAGGAGTTTTATTGTTTTGGGATGTATATTTAATTCTTTAATCCATTTTGAGTTGATTTTGGTATATGGTGAGAGGTATGGGTCTAGTTTCATTTTCCCCAGCACCATTTACTGAAGAGGCAGTCTCTTCCCCAGTGTGTCATCTTGGTGCCTTTGTCAAAGATCAGATGGCTGTAGGTGCATGACTTCATTTCTGGATTCTCTCTCATTGGTCTGTGTGCCTGTTTTTATGCCAGTACCATGGTATTTTGGTTATTATAGATTTGTAATATGGTTTAAAGTCAGGTAGTGTTATGCCTCTGGCTTTATTTATTTATTTATTTTTTGCTCAGGATTGCTTTGGCTATTTGTGGTCTTTTGTTATTCCATATGAATGTTAGGATTTTTTTTCCAATTCTGAGAAAAATATCATTGGAATTTTGATGGGGATTGCATTGAATCTGTACATCATTTTGGGTAGTATGGACATTTTCACAATGTAAATTCTTCCAATCCAAGAGCATGGGATATCTGTCCATCTTCTTGTGTTCTTTTTAATTTCCATCAACAGTGGTTTGTAGTTCTTGTCATAGAGATTTTTCACATCCTTGGTTAAATTTATTCCTAGGTATTTTATTTTTTTGGTGGCTATTGTAAATGGGCTAGCTTTCTTGATTTCTTTTTCTTCTAGTTCATTGTTGGACTATAGAAATGCTACTGATTTTTGTGTGTTGATTCTGTATCCTGCAACTTTGCTGAAATCATTTATTAACTCTAAGAGTTTTTTTGTAGAGTCTTTAGGCTGTTGTATATATAGTATCATATCAACTGCAAACAGGGACAGTTTGACTTCATCTTTTCCAATTTGGATGCCCTTTATTTCCTTCTCTTCCCTGGTTGCTCTGGCTAGTACTTCCAACACTATAGGAGTGGTGAGAGTGGGCATCCTTGTCTTGTTCTTGTTCTTAAGGTGAAAACTCTCAATTTTCCCCATTCAGGATGATATTGGCAGAGGGTTTGTCATATATGGCTTTAATTGTGTTGAGATTTGTGTCTTAAAAATTTTGAATAAAATCATTCATAATATAATCTTATGGTTTTTTCTCATTAACATCTCTTCTGAGTCTTTGGTTACATCCTAATATTTTTATTAATAATATTTATTTGTATTTTTTTCTTTTGGTCAGTCTTGCTAGGGTTGCATTTTTATCATCAGCCTTTTCAAATATTGATTAATATCTACTGTAATTTTCTTTTAATGCTTGAGTTAGTTTGAAATGTATTCCTTTTTAATTTCCAAACTTTAGGGTAAGGGTTCTGGAAAGATGGTAACTTAGATGTGATTCCTATTTACTACAATCCATCTGCCTTAGCCCAACCCATGCAGCTTCTGGAGCCAACAGAAAAAAAGTGTTTGGAGGGAAGAATAAGAAAGCAGTTACAGGACTGTCTCTCCTCTGGGATGGGTGAGAGTCTTAGAACTAGCATAGGAATGCCCAAAGGCAAGGTGCAAAATGCCATAATCCCAGGTGGAACTTACCAGCAGAGAATGGGGCTTAAGCTTCATGGTCCAGCACTTTCATGGGCCCCTTCCAAGGTTCTGGGAGGGGTGCTAGAAATTTTTCTCATGATTATATGGTTTTGTAAATTTTGTAAAAAAAAAAACAAAACACACACACATTTTAATTTCAATAGGTTAAGTCCTGTGTTTCTTCCAACTCTTATTTCCCTGATTTCATACTTGTCTTTATTTTGGGTACTATTAGAATGGCTGCACACATTTTTGGACTCCAGCTAAGAGGAAGATGAGTCTTGGGTACATCTAGTTTGGCTTTAGTAGTATATGTATATTTCTGAGGTTCGAAGTCACTCCCATGTACAGTCCAGACATAAGAATGGCTTTTAGGAATACTCCTACTGCCTCCTGTGCTAACTCACCTGATATGTGACAGTGAGGTTTAAAGTCTTATTGTGATACAAGTAATATTGTGACATGAGTGAGACCAATGATGCCCAATACCAGAAATATTTGTGTAGTGGGAGAGGAAGATTTAAAATGTACAGAATGTCAGTGGAAAATTCTTCCAAATCTTAGAGATTAGATATGAAAGAAGGGTTCTGTCAAATTTGACAACAATCATAAAATTTAGCATAACAGTATCAATAACAGATTGTGAAGCAGAAAGAAACTTTTCTAGCAATCATAGAAAAACTAATTTTGATCAATCATGCTAGAAGACTGAATTATCATTTTATTTTCTCTACAGCAGCATTGTACAATAGAAATATAATATGAGCCACATATATAACTTCAAATTTTCTAGTGGCCACATTTTAAAAAATTTTACATAGGTAAAATTAATTTTAATGTATTTATTTAACCCAATTTATTCAAAATATCATTTCAAAACAAACAGTACTAATAAAATATTTTACATTCTTTTTGTATACTATGTCTTTATAATCTGACATGTAATTTACACTTTTAGCACATGGTGGTCCCATAAGATTATAATGGAGGTGAAAACTTCCTATCACCTAATGACATGATAGCTGATATAGCATCATAGGGCACTTACTTCATTTTTAAATAAGTTTACTGTAGCCTAAGTGTACAGTGTTTGTAAAAAGCCTACAGAAGTGTACAGTAATGTCCTAGACTTTCACATTCACTCACCACTCACTCACTGACTCACCCAGAGCAACTTCCAGTCCTGTAAGCTCCATTCATAGTAAGTACCCTATACAGGTGTACCATTTTTTATCTTTTATACTATATTTTTACTGTACCATTTCTATGTTTAGATATATAAATACTTACCATCATGTTACAATTGCCTACAACATTCAGCACAGTACCAAGCTGTACAGGTTTGTAGCCTAGGAGCCATACAGCCTAGGTGTGTAGTAAGCTATACCATCTAGGTTTGAGTAAATACACTCTATGATGTTTGCACAATGATGAAATTGCCTAATAATGCATTTCTCAGAACATATCACCATCGCTAAGTGATGCATAACTGTACATAATCTGTATTTAGATTTTGTAAAATGATAGTTGAAAAAATAAATTCATAAAACCAAGTTGTTCTAAACATACTAAAAGTTTTCCAATTCAGCTTCAAAACTATGTCTGCCCAACTTAAGTAAATTCCTTAACTCAGCATTATTAATAGAAAAGTCAAAGGGGTAATGCATAAATTTAAAATGCAGCTCTAAATTTATCAATATCAACAAAGCTTTCTTCAAATTTGTCTTTTTTTTTTTTGCAATAAGTTTCTATATTGCTATTGACCATCAATGGATAAAAAAAATGTGGTATATATACATAATGAAATACTATTCAGCCTTAAAAAAGAAGGAAATTCTGTCATTTGTGACAACATGGATGAACTTGGAGGACATTATGCTAAGCAAAATAAGCCAGGCACAGAAAGACAAATACTGTGTGATCTCACTTACATGTAGAATCTAAAAAAGATGAACTCATAGTAGTAGAGAATAGAATAATAGCTACCTGAGGCTGGGGAGGAGGTAGATACGGGAAGGGGAGATGTTATTCAAATAATACAAAGTTTCAGTTAGAAGCAATAAGTTTTAGAGATCTATTGCACAGCATGGTGACTACAGTTAATAATAATGTATCATAAATTTCAAAATTGCTGTAAGAGTAGATTTTAAATGTTCACACCACAAAGACATAAGTATGTGAAGTGATGGATATGTTAATGACCTTGATTTACTCATTCCACAATGTATACATATATCGAAACATTAAATTATACCCCATAAATACATACAATTATTTGTCAATTAAAGATAAAATTAAGAAAAGAAAAACACGTAGATGAGTAGACTATAGACTGTACCCTATAGGAGAGAGATTTAAGTAAAATACATGTATTTTAAATATTTAAAAATTTTTTCATATTGATTCATGCTTAAAAATGTGGAAAATAATTATAATTGACTTGTTTTATGAAAATTTTCAATTTCAACACAAATGTTTGTACCGATCTCACCAATATGCTTTTCTTTTCCTTAAGCTTCAAACATAGCTTCTTCATGTGTAGTATGATATCAAGAAAATGTTACTAACATTGCTAGTTTTTTACTTACTATGCAAATAGGTTTTCATTATACACCACAGTGTTGAACAAAGCAATAAGGGAAATATGAGTCTTTTGTTTTAAAAGTCCAAAAAAATCTGGATTTTTGACCAAGCATAGCAGGAGCACCATATGTTGTGACAGAAACTGATTTTTTCACATCTAGTTGAAATTTTTATTTGACTGGTGTAAAATACTTTTAAAATGTATTTCATGCATTTAATTAGGTAGGCTATGAATTGACAACATTTTCTTCTCTTTTGGCAAATCTGGAAGTTTTTTCAGACTGCGCATATCTAAAGTATTCATTATGCAGTGTCTCATATCACATATAAGTAATGAAAAATACCTGCAATTTATAATTTTTGGAATTGATTAATATTTGATATTATTAGGAAGGTTTTTGTATACTGTGAGCAATTGTTTAGTGGCTTAACTGAAGAACTTTTACTTTTGGCAAAATATCTTTACTAGTTTTTTCCTTATAGTTTTCTAGCAAGATTTCTACTACTGGTAATAACTTCCTTTTACCAGATCTCATCTAAAAATAACTTTTTTGTGTGTGCAAGATTCTAATCCATTTTATAGCTGGCCAAAATTACAAGTTCAAATCCTGCTAAAAATTGTTTTAAAACGTTTTGTTGGACATTTAATTCTGATTTCAAGCAAACCATTTCCATTGATTCTTTTTTGACTGTTGTGAGCAAATTTCTTATCAAATTTGCTATGCATTTGCTGAATATACCTCTTACTATTGTCTGTTTGATTGTTTTTAAAATTTAGTTGATGACAAACAGCTGTTTCAGTTTGCTTTGCCATGACAAACTTAAGATTCCATCATCATTACACAGATATGCTTTTCCACATTTGTACATATAAGGAGACAGTTAAAGGATATACTGAGCTGATAGTATTGCTTAAATTAAGGTGGGTTGGGGAGTTGGAACAACTAGTTCAGGCAAAATGGGGGAAATTATTAGCATTGCCTTTATAAAATTACATATTGTTTATAGGTTTTAATTCAGTACTACAAACATATATGTCTTTTGTACTTTGTAAACCATCTAATACAGAGAACAAAACCTTTTTCAAATATAGTGTGATTTATACTTTTTATTGGTGATTCATATTTCATTACATTATGATTGTGGTCTGATTCTCTGATGTGTTGCAACAGCTTCAATGATCTATTAAGTGATCAATTTCTCTACGTGTTTTATGCGTATTTGAAAAGAATATATATGCTCTCTACTGATGGGTACAAAGTCCTAATTATGTCTATTAAATCAAGTTTATTAATTGTATTATTCAATATTCTATATTTTTATATTATGTTTCTTCATTTAACAATATTCCAAATAAAATATGAAACATTCAAATCTTGCACAGATTGTGGATTTCAGGTTCTCCTCAAAGTCCTATCAGTTCGGCTTTTAAAATTTCAAGGCTACGTTGTGTGTCGTTATAGGTGAAAAAAATTATGGCTTTTATATCTTCTTGGTATTGTGTCTTCTTAGGATTGATCCTTTTAATGTTACATATGATTAGTATTCTTCTTTTGTCTTTTAATGTTTCCTCTTTTAATGCCTTTAGTGTTTTTAGTCTTCAATCATATTTTGATTAATAATATTGCTTCAATGCCTTTCTTTAGGTTGGTTTTGCTTGATCTTTTGCTTTTTAACCCCAGGTTTTTCAGACTTTCTGTGTCACTTTGATTTAGGTTTGACTCCTATAAAAAGCATATAGTAAGAGTTTTTAAAGTTGCATCCAACATGATCTTCTCCATCTTTCATCAGTTATTTTCTCTTTCATGTTTTGGCTTGCCATGCTGCTTCTTTGTTTCACTTCTTTTTTCCAGATTTAGGGACTTTTTTAACTAATAAAAGCTCTTTTATTATTTTACTTTTCATTACTGGTTTTGAAGACGTTAAGTTATGTTTCTAATTTTTAGTGGTTTATCTTAAAACTTTTACTAGAAATGTGTTCGGCAACAATTGAAAGTCATTAAGTATCTTTGTTTCTCTAGTTCTTTAGCCTATTTTACTTACTCTCTGAACACAGACTTCTGTTCTCCTTGTTTTTATTGTCTGGAAATATAATATGCCCAGCTGCTCATTTTCTGGTCCCCACCTCAGATGATGTTCTTTTAGACCCAAGTACTTAAGGATGCCATCTCCCTACTGCTCTGACCACTTCTGGGCCAAGTCACCAGCTGGGTTTGCTTTTAGGTCCCACTTTCTATTTTGTGTTTCTGATCCAATTGAACATGGAAATAATCTCTTTGTTTTTCACCACAGCCAGAATTTATAATTTTCTTATTTTATATTTTATCCTTCATCCTTGTTTTGATGCATTGGGTGGAAGGTTATAAGGGAAGGATTGCCCTAACAAAATCTTGGTAGATCTTGCCAGATTAACAGGGCATGTTATACTTCTATAATCCTCAAAAAATGTTTAAATTAAAAATGCATACAAATGTATAGGCACCAAATGTTGATGTTCATGTAAAAACTATGCACAGCAAAAACAACAACAAAACAAGAAATACACTACAATGTTGACATTAGTTGGATAAGTAGGATAGGAGGAAATTACCTTTGAATTGAATTGAATAAAATAATTGAATAAAATAATTTATTCAGCTTTATAATGAGAATATAAACTTTTTAAAAAGCTACTCGAAGAAAAACCTAGCATTATATTAATAGCTATGTTAAAAATTAAAAAATAACACCAATCCAATACGATTTCCTAAGGAAAACCATTAATTAAAAGGTATTTTAAATGAGCTCATAGGTTCAGAAAGATTTCTGTGTTGCTGTTTCAGGATTTAGACAAATCGCTCTTTTACATACTTGGTTAGAGGAACCAAAGTTTGCTTCAGTTGAAATGATGATCCAGGATCCTCACAGACGCTTGTGATTTAATATCAGTTTATATTCAAAAGGAACAGAATGCTCGGCTGGCTCACTGCTCTCACGGGTTTATGACACAGCTTTCAGCATTCCATTATTCTATTCTCATTCCCTCTATGCACAGGTGAGAAACACAGAAGACACTAGATGATTATTTGATAACAAATTGGATAATTCTATGGAAATTAAAAGCATAGAAAGCCTATGTGACTACATGGCACCTGCAGTTTTTCTCTGCGTCCTGAGTATAAATAGAATAGGATCTCCCACAGAGAATAAGCGTGGCCAAGTTTGGCAGTAAAATATACAGCTCTAGATGCACTAAGTTCTATTTGAGCCCTCTTAACTCCCAGCATCTAGAAGGCTGTACACTTTTATTTTACAATGTATTGTAGATAAAACTTCTCGTATTAATTTATGTTTAATATGTCGTCTTTTTATTTGTGTCTTACACGCCTATTGGACTTGGAAAACAGTAAGTCATCAATAAATGCTTGTGGAAAAACTGAATGAATGAGTGGCCTTATGAAAAGGAACAGTTCTGAACAGTAAGAGGGAGCACTGGGGAAGAGCTACGAATAATACACTGAGAGTTACAGTGATTTTTCAATACCAGTTTGCTTTTGAATTCTCATCTCTTTCAAGAAACTACTCATGTATTCTGTTTTAGCTTCCTCAACTGCAATATGATATATGATGATACATGTGATGAAATGATGTATCTAGAGATATTTGGTGCATTAATTCTTGACTAAGATTAAATCATGGAATTACTTTTAATTTTCTATTTTTCTAAACTATTCAAACCTAGTCTGTTAATACCCCAAAATAACATCTAAGAATAAGCTGTTTTTGTCTTTTCCATTTTTTATAAATTGCCTCTGAGAAACCAATGGAAAAACAATCTGAGTTTCTTGCATTTGTGTATTCTAATATAGATATAAAATGTAATATATCAGATAGAATCTAGAATAAAATAAAATTAAAGTAAAATGGTTACTTTTAAAATGCATAGTGTGAATGTAGTTGTGTGTCAGTTAATTTTGTAAATGTTACTTAATTAGAGTGTAGGAGTACCTAAAGAGACAACTGGTGGTCTTAGTGTAACATTACATGAATGATGCAGCATCTATGGAAAAGGATGCATAATGAATTAGTGAACTTGCAGTAGCTGTACCTGATATGTCTAGGCAATGTAGGGAAGGAGAAAAAGATGTTAAATATGAGACTACAAGAATTATGCAAGATGTCTGTAAGATTACATTTGCAGTATAATACTATTTCCGATTTAATGCAGTATGGAGCAGCTACTAAGCAGAACAAAGTTAATAAGTTGATTCCACAAACTAACAGCTTAATCATTGGAATGGTCTGAAATTACACAACTGTAAATTCCCATGAGCTATAAAGATGTTACTTCCTTTAGGAGCATTGAAAATAACTCTTGTCAAGGTTACAACCAGCACACCAAACAAGATAATCTAAATTAAAACATCCTGAAGTATGAATAAAAAGTTAAAAACCTGTATTCTTTAGTACCTAAATGGTTATTGCAGCGTTTCAGTATTTTATAGACAATATCTATCCTTAGTCTAGTCAACTTCCTTCCTTCAAAAAGGGATTTCACCTACATATTTGACATTAATTAGGTAGATACCAACTGTTTTGATCTGATCTATTTTAACTGGATGACTAAGTTATTTTTAATTATTTTCTAATTTTAAAAGTATTGTGTGATAACTGTGGAAAATTTGCACAATAAAAAAAAGTATGAAAAAGTAAATAAAAATCACACATAATCCTACCATTCAGATTTAGCACTATTAATGTGATACCTTTCTGGTATTTTTTTTCCCCTGTGTACGTACATAAAATACTAGTTTTAAACTAAATTTGTATCAAATGGTAAATATGCATTTATTCACTCAACAGACATTTATTGAGGGGTGACTATATGCCACGATGAAAACTTACATAATTCAACATTATTTGAAAACATTATTTTAATGACTGTCGGTAATTCTACCCTTTGTATATATTGGTATTACTTAACCATTCATTTGTTTTTATTTTTGAGTTGTCTCTAGTTCATCCACTTAGTTTAGACTAATTAAAACATTCCCCAGAACCACTCCACAGATGGGCACAATGTTGATTTATCACAAACCCAGTAAACGAGTTTCCAACTCTTCCTGTTTTCATTGAAGGGAAAAATTTAAGATTTATCCTGCTAAGTTCAAAAGAATCTCCAACTACATGCTTTATTAAATAATTAATTCATGAATTGTGTATGTGGTTAAGAATATAGTCTCTAGAGCCAAACATTCTGTTTTCAAATTCCAGCATTTTTTAGAAAGTTCTAAACCTTTTTGTCACTTGATTCCCTTATTTGTAAAATGGAAATGATAATACTAACTACTTCATAAATCAGTTTAAGATTGAATATGTTAATATGCATAAAATAAATATTCAATAACATTAGCTATTTTTTTTCATTAATATTGAGTGTCTTCTAGGTGGCACTGATTTTGCTAGACGTTGTGGTTGCAATGGTGGACAGATGAGATTTTGAACTGTACAAGACAAATGACTGAAACAGATATTAAAATAAATAACTCCAAAATAACTATAATTTCAATCAAGGTAAGGGCTATCAAGGAAAGGGAAATTAGAAGGTGCTACAAGAGTAGAAAACAGAGGCATTCCTACACTTATTCTGGGGCAGGGGTGTGGGGGGGTGCCCACAAGAGGGGTTTCCCTGAGGAAGAATATGACTTACCTACTTGGCGGAAGGAGAAGGGAAGGGGACAGTAGGAGCAGAATTTGTTTAGGCATGTGAAGGCCCATAGGTAGGAAGAAGCGCTTCCCTAATAAAGAACTAAAAGTAACTAAATAGGGCCAGTGTGGCAGGATGGAGACTGGTGAGAGAAAAGGCAGAGGCAAAAAAAGAAAAAAAGGAATAAAAAAAAAAATCAGTCAGGGCATTTTGAACCTTATTAGGAATTTGGGTCATATTTATAAGAGCAATGACAAGCCACTAAAGAGTTTAATCAAGAGAGTGATGTAATCAGATTTGTGATTGTTAAGATTGCTTTGGCTTCAGTGTAAATAATAAATTTGAGGAAGGCAAACAGGACAATAGGAGGCTATTAAAATAATCTAGAAGACTTGGTGATGATGGAGATTAAGAGAGGCAGATAGATTTGAGTGATGCTTAGGGATCGATAATAAATTACCTTACTACCCTCACGTTACTACTCTGCACAGTTAAAAACCACAAGACCTAGTGAATGAATTCAGAGGTTGATGGAGAGCAAGGTGGCAAGAAAGACACTCAGGTTTCTGCAGTTGGATGAATGATTAAGTCATTTATTGAGATAAGGAACCCAGCGTGAAGAACAGGTTTGTGGGGAAAGATATGAGAGTTTAGTTACGAATATGTTAGGGTAGAGTGCCTCTGAGACATGAAAGTGGAGATATTCAGTGGACAGTGGATTAATGGATGGATGGATGGGTGGGTGGGTGGGTGGGTGGATGGATGGGCCTACAGTTAAGAGAAGTGACCGGAACTGGGGAAAAATATTTGGGAGTCTTCAGCATGTTGATTATAACTGAAGCCATGCTATACATGAGATCATTTAGGAAGAGAGAAAAGAAAAAAAGAATAGGGAGGACTTTGTCTGAGCCTTGAGGAACTCTCACCTTTTAGAGCCATGCAGATAAATATCAGCTGTCAAGATAGAGAAGGAATAGAATAATGAGATGAAAATTTGCCTTGGTCAGCAAAGGAGAGAAAAGGTGTCAAGATGGAGGTGTCACCAACCCATGATGCTGAGAACTTAAGAAAAGCGAGGATGGAGCAATGTCTTTTTGGGTTTTTATGACATCAAGGTCATTGGTTTCTTTAGAAAGCACATTTCAACAGAGCAGTGGGGAGTGGAAACCTGACTAAGATCGGCTGAGAAGTGAAAAGGAAGGAAGAAAATGAACATATGGAGAGTGTGGGGATAAAGAGAGAATAGTAGCTGAGTCATAAAGTGGGATCAAGGAACTTTTTATCTGTTGTTTAGTTGTTGCTTTTATTGTTAGTTGATTTCATTGTTTGTTATTGTTTTTCAGATGAAAAGGACCTGAGCAAATCTAAATGTTGATATGCATGATCTAGCAGAAAAGACAATTAAAAGTAGAAGAAGAGAGAAAGAATGAATGAAAGGGTCAAATTCCTGAGCAGGCAGAGGCAGGAAGCATAGAGGATGGAGCCAAACTTGGACAGGAGGAGGAAAACCCCTTCTGTTTTAAAAGGAGGGATGAGCAAGAGGAAGAGAACAGGGGCAGTTGTATTTGTACTCTGAATGGAGGAAGTTAACAAAGTTCTGAAGTGGCTTCTATTTAATGAGTTAAAATGTGCGGCCATCTACTGAGAATGAGAAGCATGGTCAGAAAAGCATCTGAGCTAAGAGGACAGCAAAGAAGAGAAAGCAGAATGTGAAGCAGTGTGGAGGGCCCACTTGAATTCGATGAGCATGAATTTATGAATTAATGAATGTTTCCCTTGTTATGATACACACTCTGACATTTTAGGAGAAATTCTGTTCCATAGGATATCATACAAGACATCAAAAAAAGCCAATATTCCAGTTCTGGTCAAGATGGCAGAATAGACGGTGCCCAGCATCACTCTCTCCCACAAATCAACCAATTTGCAACTATAAAAATGTAACATCAGCCAAGCTGGGGCTGCTGAAGCTCGGGAAGAGGAGGAGAGACCTAAGGAGTTCATGAAGGCAGGAGAAGCCATGATGAGAGAAAGAAAAAACTGCTCTGAGCATTTCGGTCCACAGCCACTTTAAGGCTGGAGCTGCTGAGCGCATAGAGCAGGAGCTCCAGAAGCCGTAGCTGTGCCCTTCTAATGGAGTTACTTGGAGGCGGCCTGCGAGACAAGAGCCTTGGTGGCCCCCAGGACAGCAAGACCACTCATAGGGTTCCCATGGACCCATGCAGGAGCGAGGAGCCAGAACAGCTGAAAAGGGGGAGCCATTCAGAGGCCGGTGAGTCATCGCAAGGGACCTGTGCAGGACCCGCCCCATGGGAAGTGTTTGGAGCAAGGGCAGTGGGGGAGACAGGCCCACCAGGAGAACACTGTGACATAGCAAGTACAGTTGATCTGCCCCCAAATCAATGCAGTACCAGAGGAGACTGGTCAGGAATACAGAATTGCATGGGGTGCAGTTTGATGAAAAAACTCAGGCCCAGATCAGTGTTTCTACACAACCCAGGTACACCAGCCCTCCAGATAACTGGAAATACCTATAAAGTCAACCATTAAACCCTGAGCTGCACAAAAAGCCTTCTCTAGGGAAACAGCAAAGCAGCAATTTAGCTCAACCACAGAGCTCAAGTATTGGTTCCCACAGGAAGTTCCCCCATTTTAGAAGTAAGCAAAGGACAAAAAATTAGTTCCAGCCCAGGCAAACCACCAGTCCCTTGGTGCCCACAAGGGGACATGAAGCATGGAGCAGGGCGCTGGACCCCCACCCACAACCACTCACACCATCAGAGCTTGGGGCCACACCTGGGGGCCCAGCCCAGGGAATGGAGCCTGGGACCAGATGCCTTCCCATAACCAGGCACACTGTGCCAGCACTTCGGGGCCCATGCGGGGACCTGAGATATGGAGCCAGGGACCAGATCACCCTCCCACAACCAGGCACACCATGCCAGTGCCTTGGGGCCTTCCCAGGACCTGAGATATGGAGCTAGGGACCAGACTGCCCTCACACATACAGGCTCACCATGCCAGCACCTCGGGGTCTGCCTGGGGACCCAAGGCTTGGAGCTGGAGACCAGACCCCCTCCCGCAACCAGGCATACTGTGCCAACACCTTGGGGCCCTCCTGGGGATCCAAGATGTGTATCCGGGGACCAGACCTCCTCCCACAACCAGGCACACCATGCCAGCACCTCAGGACCTGCCCAGGGACCTGAGGCTTGGATCCAGGGACTGGACCCTCCTCCCACAACCAGGAACACCGTGCCAGTGCCTTGGGGCTTTCCCGGTGACTCGTGGCATGGAGCCAGGTAATAGACCCCTCTCCCACAACCAGGCACACTGTGCCAGTACATTGGGGCCCACCTGGGGACCCAAAGCATGGAGAAGGGGACCAAAACCCCCTCCCGCAACCAGGCACACTGTGCCAGTACCTTGGGGCCCACCTGGGGACCCAAGATATGGAGCCAGGCACACCATGTCAGTGCCTCAGGGCCTGCCAGGGACCCGAACATGAAGAAGGGGACCAGAACGCCCCCCCCCACACACCTCAGGGCCCACCCAGGGACTCCAGGCATGGTGCCAGGAACCAGACATTCCCTACAACCAGGCACACTGCCAGCCCAAGGAGCATGACAAAAACATCACCTCCATGTGGGTGGCCCACCACAGCCACCACAATAACCATGGCTGCCGTGAAAGTGGCTAGATGCCACAACTAGCACAGAGATGATCCGCCAGCCACTGGAGTGCGTTGACACAATGAGAGTCACCAGTAGAGAGAAAGAAAAGAGGATGTCTCTCTCCACAAAGCCTGTTTCAGAGTGACAGAAGAAGCATCTGCTCTGTAATAATATTGGGGGACCTGATCACACCTCTCAGCACTGGACAGATCATGTAGGCAACAAATCAACAGAGTAACCATTATTCTTTCAGAAGGAGAGAAGAAATCTAAGGTAATTAGAGAGGGGAGAGGGCAGGGAAAGGGGGAAGGCAAGAAAGTGGACAAGGGGCATGAAGAATAATTACGATTTGTAACAATATATGCTAGTAATATTGATTTGATCAACATATCTCAATGTTGAACCCCCAAAATATGTATAATCAAGTTTGATTCAATAAAAATTAATAATAATAATAATAATAATAAAGCCGATATTCCTACATCATCAACTTAATGAGTACATTGTATTTTTAGAAACCTTATTAATCTACAATGTATGTTATTCATTTACAGTACAAGTAAAATTGATGGGAGGGTGGGGAGGTATAATTAAAATGATTACATTTTCAAATTGGTAAACTGTCCATATGAATGAAGGAGGTAGTTAATTTTTGTTGCATGTAACGCTGCCCTAGTTTTCTCTCTTTATCCCTCCATAAACTAGCACGGGGTTACAATTTTACCATATAGTTATCTTCTTTAATGAATGGCTTAAGACAGCACTGAGCACAAAGCAAATGCCAAATAAATAATTGCTGTTTGATAAAAATGGCTCTTATCAGTAAGGTCAGTATTCGTACGTAAAAGAATGCTTCCAAGGGGCTTAAAAATAGTTTGCTCTCTTGAATGAGTTAAACATACCCACAGAAATCATGTTGAAACTACCCACTTGCTTAGCAGAGATAAACATTTGTCCTAGTCCAGTCTGAATTATTTTAATTTCAAAATTTTGGCATTAGAATTAAGGAAGTTTCATTTTCAGAAAATGTTTGGGTATAAATAAGTTAAAGAATCACTCTCACACTCCTGTTTCAGATGTTGGGGGAGGTGCAGTGAGGCGTGGAAGATTATTCACTAGATGACATTTCCATTTCAGATTGACCACAGTCCAGTAAGCACATTAGCAAATTGAATAGAGGTAACCCAGACCCACACTATCCTGGCATGCAGCTATTGAATGTGTCCTTTTTATCAGAGATCATCTGTTCTCTTTGAATAGGATTCAAAACAGTCTTCACCAGTGTTGTAAATTGCTCATTAATCAAAATGGATTTATCGAGCATCCAGTGTGCAAAGCCTGTACTAACTGATTCAAAATAACAGGTTGCCTAGTTACCATAAAATGGAAAAATTCCCACTGTGAAGGTTAAAATTAAATGAACGGGAGATAAGAAACCATTATCTTTGATGGCCCTATTTCATAAGGGCTTTTAGTGCCATTACAGCCATTTTCTTTTAAAGATAATATTCATTCATTCATTCATTCATTCATTCTATTATTCATTCATTTATACAACTGAATCACCACCATGATTACATAAGGTCCTTTGCTTGATGCTGTAAGAGAAACAAATAGGATTCAATATTGGTGCATAAACATAAGTCTTAGAAAATTTCTCAAACAAGCCCTGGACTATTGTTGATCTTTATTTAATGAGCCCAGTATTAGAGCAATATTGTTCTTTATTCAACATGAAATCTGAAATCTGTAGTCATTTAGGCATTACTAAAATGCTCTTTGGAAAAAGTACCCCTCATTTTCTGGTTGAATTGTAATATTTTGCTATATATAAATATACTAATAAGTTGTTTTCATATTTAAATATGATAACGTTTTTTTCTTGAGGTCAGGATGAGATCCATTTTGTACTACCTCATCTTGTTAATAAATACAAGAAGAGATAGCAGAAAGGGAACTAAGATGCATACTTAACTGATTTTCGGAGAAAACACATATTTTATATCCATAATGACATTGCCAGTCACAACCAAGATCCTCAAGCTGCTTAGCTTCTGAGAGAAGTAAGCCAGGCAGGTTTTGGTCTGTATTTACAAGCCCAAACATCCTCATTGGCCTCGACCTACTATGCATTAAATTTGTGTGCTCAGCTATCTATTAGTCTCCTAGGGCTGCTGTAACAAAGTAACCCTATCTAAGTGGCTTAAACAGCAGAAATTTATTGTCTCACAGCTGGAGGCTGGAAGTCTGAAATCCAGGCAGGGTGGGTTCCTTCTGAGGGCTGTGAGGGAAGGATCTATTCTAGACCTCTCTCCTTGGCTTGTAGATGGGCTTCTTTTCCCTGTCTCTTCACATTGTCTTTCCTCTATGAATGTCTGTCTCCAAGTTCAAATTTCCCTTTTAGAAGGACATGTTTATAAGGATCAGGGCCCACTTAATGACTTTATTTTAACTTGATTACCTGTATGAAGACTTTATCTCCAAATTCTGTAAGTAAGATCATACTCTGAGGACTAGGGGTCAGGATTCCAGCCTTTCTTTTTGGGGGAAGGGAGGGAAGAATGAGGGGGGACACAATTCAACACATAACAGTCCCTATTAAGACCTGGTCATCCCTACGCTTTTCATCTTTCTCTGTCTCTCTGTCTCTGTCTCCCTCTGTGTGACTCTCTCCCAGTGCTGCTGTCTCTAGGAAAGCTTCCAAATGCCATTTCTATGTGGAGTAGTAATCCTCATTTGTCCGTAAACCTAAACTATGTTATTCAACACAGTTAAGCCACAGCTGTAGAACACATTCCCGAAGGTATGATTCTTTAATTCCCTTGGCTATTTATTTCCCAAATGTTGGAGCCCCCAAGGGTAGAAGGGGCGAGCTTCCCACATACCTCTCAGCTTTGTTTGCCCTTCCCCCTCCTTGCTGGCATTACCTTTGTCCTGGCCACCATCATTTCTTGCTGAGATTGCAAACTGATCTGCTAATTAATCTTGCTGCTTCCAACCTCAATTCAGTCCAGTCTACACCCCATTTTGCTCCCAGAGAGATCATTCTTAGACAAAAAGCTGATCATGCCTCATCTTTGCTTTAAGTCTGTCAGTGGTTCACATCTACTGTCACTTGTTCTTTCTGCATTCTATGTTCTAACCATGCTAAGTTGGCGTAGTCTCTAAATGCACTCTGTTCCTCCACACCACTGGGTCTCTGCACACACTGTCCCTTGCCTGAAGTGCCATATGCCTCCCGTTCATCCATCCAACTCTTCCTTCTCTGAGGCAGAGCTCAGGCAGCATCTCCTCCAGCAAGCGTTCACTCACATCCCTCCCCTTCTATCTTCCTGGAGCACCTTATGCTTACCTTGCTTATTTTACTTACTATCTCCAATTTCAACACACTGTAAGCTCCTAACTGTCAGGACTTGCAACTTTCATTCTGTTTCTTCTGCAGCATTTAGCACAATGCCTAGAATACCGGAGGTACTCAATAAATGTTTATTGAATGGATGAGAAACTGTAGGGTAGTTACCCATCCAGTTCAATTTGAGGGGTTCTAAAAGACTCATGTGCATCAAGAAATATCTCCACATCTGCAAATCCTACCCTTAGTCAATAAAAGACTGAGTAACAGAGGGAATAAATCAGTTACTCCAAGAGAGGTCAGTAACTTCCCCAAGTTCATCAGCTTAGTTAATTAGCCCTGAGGGGAAAATGCAAAGCTACATATGAGTCATAAGGGACTAGTCATAGCAGTGTGAGACCTGGAAGCAACAGGATCCATACAAAACCTAAGCTACAGGTTAATAGAATTAAAAAATAAAAAGAAAAAATATAAACTGTTTCCTCACGCAGCTAGAAAAGAGACAATTATATTAATGATGATCTCTTCTTCTACCTGCTATGGTGCTTATGAAGGGCAATTCTGTGGGGGTTCACTTGTTAAGGTTCGATACAGATTGAACAGAGACTGCTGTATTTATCTGTACTCTTATTAAAAAAGAGAGAGAGAACCCTCAAAACTTACATTTTAATTTTGGACTCCCTCACCCCTAGAATTTACTGTCACAGCCCAAAGTACAGAGACTACCCATCATTATGATTTAATCCTGGGTCAACTTAGCAAATCAGCTTCTTCTCTACTAAAACCAAGTGATCAAACACAACTGGGGAAAAGCATATATCTACGTAAATTAACTCTTATCCCACTTAAACAACAACAACAACGAACTCAGGCATTGTAAGAGTTTGTATTTTACCAAAGTGGTTGCAAGGTTATATTCTTATAATGTGACTTTAGTTAACAATCTCCCATCAAGAGGAGAGGGGAATTAATTTCTTCCACTTAAATGTAAGCAGACCCTTGATTGCAGTGGAAGTGATATTAACTTCCAAGCTTAAGTCTTAAAATGTAATGCAGCTTCTGCCTCATTCTCTTACTATGCCTGCTCTCAGAACCACTAGGGAGTCCAAGAAGGCCATGTCAGCCATATAAGTAAGGATCTTGAGAATAGATCCTCCAGCCCTCAGTCAAGCTGCCCCAGCTGACACCACTTGGAAGAGACACAAACTATCCCTGCCAAGCTCTCCCCAAACTACAAATTTATAAGCAAAATAAATGACATATTTATAGACAAAATAAATAGTTTTAACTCACTAAGTTTTGGGGTGGTTTGCTATGAGGCAATCAATAACCAGAATAGATTTTGATAGCTGGAAATGGAGTGCTGTAGTAACAGAAATCTAAAACATGTGTCATTAACATTGTGACCAGGCAGCAGGTAGAAACTGGAAGAGCCTCAAGTAAGTGATTGTGAAAGCCTAAAGGGCCAAGGAGAGGATTTGTGGAAGCCAAAAGAGCTATGAGAAAGCTGGTGGTGAAGACTTAAAGGAAAGGAAATGTAATTGGAAGCTGAAAGCAAGGACTCTTTTCTCTGTGCAGCCTTTTTCTTCAATGTGATTATTTACTCAAGGCAAAAATCTAAGACTTGCTTACTCTCTCTCTATGCACATGCAAAGAAGAAGTCCTTCTACAAGCCAGGAAGAAAGCCCTCACCAGAACCAGACCATGCTGGCACTTTCAAATTTCCAGCTTCCAGTACAGTGTGGTAATAAAAATGATTCAGTTTCCACCTGGCTCTTTGGGAATACTTGCTCTCAGAACCCAGCCAGTAGTCAAGAGGCAACACAAGCAGTCCATGGAGAGGAAAGGAGACCCACCAGCCTATCGTCTTAGCCAAGTTCTCAGTTTACAGCCAACACCAATTTGCTAGCCATGTGAGTGAGCCGTCTAAAAAGTAGTCCTCTATCCACCTTCTGAGCAGCCCCATTTATACGATGTGGCACAGACAAGCCATCCCTGACAAATGAACCCTGCCCAGCTTGCTTACTTGTGAGCAAAATTAATGACTGATGTCAATATGTCTTTGGGTGGCTTGTTAATAGCAATAAATAACTGATACAGGCATCACCTCCTATATAAAGTTTTCCTTAAGCTTCCAAATGAAGTTAAATGTTTCTCCTTTCTGCTCCCAAAGAACTCTTTGTGAAACATTATTTTAGCACTTATTATACCCTATTGAACTTTACTCTTCACTTGTCTGCCTCACTGTGAGATTAAGGGTGAGGCCATGTGTTTTTGGAAAATTAGCTCCTCGAATATAGTACTTTTGTAACATTCTCACTCTCCTTTCCTTCTGAAACTTTGATTAGACATGTGAGAAATTCTCAGTGTATCCTCCAAATCTCTTAGCTTCTCTTTCATATTTTCCACCTCTTTGTCTCTCTGAAAAATTTCTTCTGGCCTAATTTCCAGTTCACTAAATCTCTCCTCAGCTGAATCTAATCTGTTGTTCAACCATACATTGAGTTTTAAATCTGGGGTTTGTGTGTGTGTGTAAGTTTTTTTCATTTCTGGAAGTTTATTTATTTTTCTTCTCAAATATACGAGGTCATTTTTTTAAGCTTCTATTTTCCCAAAATACCTTCAAGCTTATTATAATAGCATCGTCATTTTATGGTCAGCATCTGATGATTACAATATTTAAAATTTTTTCAGGTATAGATCTATTCTTCCTTGTTTCTATTGGTTCCTGTTTGGGGTTCCTTTCCCTGTGTACTTAATTAATGTAAACTGTTCATTTTAATTTATTTAAATTCTAAATAAATACTAAAAAAGTTCATTTAAATACTAAAAAAGTATTTATAGAAATTATTTGGGGCCTAGGAAAAGAGTACATCTGTAGAGGGATTACATTTGCCTCTGCTTGATAGCTGAGGATATTTCTTCCCATTCATGGATTGACTTTTTTTGGACTAATTAGGTGATGTGAATTTGGGGTACAAATATATGTGAGGGCTAGTTTGTAGTAATAACTCCTTAGGAATTTTCCCCTTGTCCTGCTCACAAATCATCTTTCTTTGAAGTCCCCTTGGGGTGGGAGATATGGGACAGGATTACTTCTGATTACTATGAGGGGGTAGTCCTTGTAATCCCAGCTCTAAAAGGAGGATTTCATATTAGAGTCCCCATGCTGGACAGGCACAGAGATTTTATTTTATTTTTTTCTCTATGTAAACCCAGAGAGGCCTTGATCACCAAAGTTCAACAGCAGGTTCAGTAAATTCCCTCAAATCAAAAGCGGCTTTAGTGCTGTGCAGGCTTCCCACACTCACCAGTATTTTGGCCAGATTATTTCTTACTAACTTACTGATAAAAAGAAGCTCAAAATTTAGATGTGATTCAATTTATATAATTTTCCTATCAGCTTTTTGATGGCTTTAAGAAGTTTTTCTTTTCTATATTTTTACCCAGCATTTTTACTTGTTTTCAGCAGGAGAGTTGCTCTGAGCCTAATCAGCCTTGTTAACTGGGTCCATATCTTATTTCATTCAACAGTGCCTGGCACAGTAGGAACTTGATTCGTTTTTGACTACTTCACAAAGAAGTAGATGTTCCTTCCACTCTTTCATTCCTTCTTCCACCACCCTGACATTCTCCTAGGCTGTGCCCTAATTAAACCTCTCTTACATTTTTGCACACATTTTCCTACTTTAATTTAGCTTTTCCCCCATTACACTATTTCCCTCATTGCCTCTCCTATGGAAGAGCTCATTCTTGTCAACTTCCATAGTTTGGGATCACCATTGTTTTCATTCTCCACGACTGCTTCTAGATCACTCACTATTCTGCCTTCATCCAAAATCTGCTGCTCCTCTGAAGTTTGTGCTATCCTATTATAACATTCTGTTTCTGATCATTATTGCTGTCATATGGGGACTTCCATATCTCCACATTTCTTGAGGGTTTCAGTACCTGGTTCACAATTTCTACTCTACCTTATCCTCTCATATAATGCAGAACTATAGCACAGTGTTTAAGAGCACAAGTTGGACAACCCAAGTACAAGTCTCAGAGAATCCTTTACTAACATGTGACCTTGGGAGGGAACCTAATGTTTCAGTGCCTTGGCTTCCTCATCTGTTAAATGGGAATAATGATATTAGTACCTCACAATCTTATCAAAATCATATGAAATAACGCATATAGAGCTCTTAAAATAGTTCCTGCACATAGCAAACACTCAATAAATTTTAACTGTTTTCATTACTATGCTCTTAGCTCATCTGAGAAATCTTTCTTCTGTATGTTTATGATTCACACAACACCCTAGCCTTGGTCCTGCTCAAAAATCTGTTTACTTCTATAAAAATCCCTAACCTATTATTATAAAGGGGTTTTCTGAATTTTCCTTTAACCCTTCTCAAAATCTAGCTCTTCCTTTCAGCCAATGACTTTTTATCTTACTCAGAAATTGAATCCATTTGGAAATACATATTTTAGAATTTCTCTGTATTCATAACCATACTTTATTCTCTCTCTTCCCTGGGAAAGCAACGTCTGTGTTTTCTTAGACTAGCTCAGTTTTAACTTCTACCCATTCTTGTTCTCTGTTTTCATTCTTCATCTTCAACAGCTTGCTTTACCAGAAAGTTCCTTCAACCTTTAAACTTGACCAAGTCTTACATATCCTAAAATAAATGAGCCATTTCTCTCTGTACCTGCTTTCTTCTCATGTTACCATCATTCCTCTTCTAACCTTCTTGAAAGAGTAATTGGTATTTTCCACTCCCATTTTCTTAATCCCCATTTCTCACCGTTAACTTCCTGAAATCTGCTTTTACTACATCACTTCTAAAATTTACTATTCAAAAGTAAGCAGAAATTGGATTACCAAACCAAAAAAAGCCTCTCTTTAGAACTTTTCTCACAACTGCTTTTCAGCATTGAATATACTGACCACCCACTTGGAACTTTTCTCTTTCATTAGTTTTCATGTAATGACCCTGTATTCTTTCTTCAGGGCAGTGGTGAAGTAACAGAAAGCAAATATGATGGTAGTCAAAAATCCACATCCAAGTACCGGCCTATTGGGCCTCATGGCTGGCTTACCATCAGCACAACCATGCGGAGCAACTTTCCACCCTGTTGCCCACTTGCCCTTCCATATCTCATGTTAATTAACTTTCCACCCCATATCCCCTTGCTTTCGGAGAAAAACCAGAATTTGTGCAAAACAGATTCTTATGCAAAAATGACCACCCCAGGCCCATCCTCTAATTCAAACCTTATAAAACCTTTTTAGTCTGTATGGGGGTGGGAGCTGATCTGACTCAGTCTCCCCTCCATGCTGGTGGAATAAAGCTTCTTGGCTGAAATAGCACCTGGCTCAGGTCTCCCTTTTCTTCACCTCACCAAACCTAACAAGGCCCACCACTTATTGATCCTAAATAAGACACAGCTCAAATTTCTTTGTAAAATTCCCAGTAAAATAGGAATAATATTTGTCTTGTCTTCTTCGTTAGCAGTAACGCGAATAAATAAATAATGGAACTGAAAATGCCATAAAAGGCATAAAATAGACAAGCTAAGTACACTTTGATAATTTGGCAGCAGATAGGATGCAGAAAAGTATATAAGAAGACTCTTGCTACCGAATTGGCTATAAAGTCCTAAAGGACCCAAATAGAACATGTATCTCACCTACAGAGTTTTTCTCTATTAAAAGGTTTCAGAATATCTTCATCAAGGCAGTACTACTCCCATGAGGGCTCTTCCAGAAAGTTAAAGACTTCATATCAAAAATGATCTGACTTAACTGGATTCACTTCAAATGCAAAAATGATTATTGAGACTACATCAGGGCACTTTTGTTTTGGCAATATAGTGTAAAATCAAAATATTCATAATACATTTTCACATATACAAGCATGCAAATTGAATTGGTCCAATTGTGAGTGAGCAGTATTACCAGTTCTTGGAGAAGGTGCCCTTGCGATCTCTAAGGAGCAAGGTTTCTTTGTAACAGCTGTGTCCATGAGATCACAAAGAAAGTTTTCATTTTCTGAAGAAAATGTATCCAGAGAAGTAGATGGTACAATTTCCATAGTATAATTCCTTTTTTTTGGATAGGATTCCTGGAAAGGAGAAAACAAAAATAGCTTTGTGATAAAGACACAGCTTTGTTTATTTTATAAAAACTAGAAAAGATAATCAGGTTCATCAGTTCTTCTAAAAATGATCTAGAGCCAATAATGCATCTGTTTGGATAAGTTATACAATTGTGTAACCCCAATATCACCACTGAAAATTTTAAAAGTGTTCTTATAATCTGGTTCCCATAAATTTATTACTGCACTCGTAGAGGTCCTGCCCTCTTCTTGTAATACATATCTATTTTCTAGTTGTGGCATAAACTCTTTAACTAATCAACAATCCTTTGCCTGCCTCCTACAGATAGCCATATGACTCAACTTTGGCTAGTTAGATACAAGGGAAAGTTTGCTGGGAAGCTTCTGGAAAAATATTTTTCCCAAGAGAAGCTTGCAAGGAGACTCAGAGTTAAGGCCAATGCCAGACTGCTCTCTCTGGATGCAGTTTTGATATCTGGAGTTGCAGCAGGCATTTTGTGACCATAAGGCAATAATAAGCCTAATATCAAAAAGGTAACAAGCCAAGAATGGCCACAGAAGGATCAAAAGAACTTGGGACTTGATGATATCACTGAGCTGCTCGAGTAGACCCAGGACCAGTTTCTCCAAGCTTCTTAAGTGAATAATAACATTCTTACAGTTTGAGCCATTGCTAATTGCGTTTTCAGTCATTTAGAATTAAACATATTACCTACAACATACTAATATTTTTCTTTGTGAATACTGTAATTAATATACTAGTACTAAGGTCACTCTGTTCAGGTTAGGATAAAATTGAGGTACAAATCTGTATTACTGATTCTTCAATCTATTCTAAAAATTGGAATTCATTGCATTATATAAAATCTTAATTTCTTGAACATAAGCCATTCTTTAGTTAACAAATATTTATTAGGCATCTATTATATCTATCTATATATCTAGAATTGTGCTAAGTGCTAAAGATTTTTTAAAACTAAGACAACATATCATTGCTCTCAGGAAGTTCACAGTCTACTGGAGAAGAAAGAAACATTATCTGCATGATGAATTTCACAATTAATCATGTTTTATTTTTTATGCAGATGTTCCTTCACTTATAATGGGGTTATGTCTGGGTGCATTTAATACACCTAATCTACCAAAAATTACAGCTTAGCCTAGCCTACTTTAAATGTCCCCAGCCCACTTACATCAGCCTACAGTTGGCAAAATCATCTGGCAACGCAGTACACTGAAGAGTATCAGTTACCCTCATGATCATGTGGCTGACTGGGAACTGCAGCCTGCCACCTCTGCCCAGCATCACGAGAGGGTAATGTACCACATATTGCTAGCCCAGGAAAAGATAAAAATTCAAAATGTGAAGTATAGTTTCTACTGAATGTTTATCTCTTTTGCACCATCATAAAATCGGAAAATTGTAAGTCAAACCATCATTAATTTGAGGACCGTCTATATCTGCTATCTTCATAAAGTATACTTCACTATAGAGAAAAAGACAAATAAGAAAAACATAAACTCATACTTTCAAAAAATTCTCCAAAATATATTGAACAGTTAATAAAGATTTAGTATGAGCACCTATTTTTTCTATAATGATATTTACAGTACAGTAGAATTCAAGGTCAGTATAATTGCTTTCAGACCTTACCAGACCCTCACACATCAAAGAGTCAATTATGTTCACTCTACTGAAAGCAGGAAATTGGGAGTAATTTATTTTCAACAACAAAGGGTGACAAAGTAGAAAGCATCCAAAGGAAAGCAATCAGGATGGTATATAATTTAAAAACCATGTCAGAGAAGAAAAGATGAAAGGAACTGCAGCGTTCTATCACAAAAGCCTTACAGCCACATGATAGTTTTCTCAACACATTTGAAAGGCCATCCCTCAAGAGCTATCCCACAGTGGGGGTTGGAGAAGAGAAGTTGCTGCAGTAGATTTACTCTAAAGCTCTTACACTTGATCTTAGCCATAAGGTGGAGAAGCGATCTAAGGCTCTTAAATGCAAAACAAGGACCAAGTTTATAAGTCAAAGAGGACAAACTGAGTCTACACAAAAAATAATTTCTCATGAATTAGTGATATCACTTACTTTTAAAATAAAAAATGCACTAACAATATAATTAGCTAACAAATAGTACTAGAAAGCAACACAAGAAACTCATCATTACTAGAAATCTTGCACAGAATTCTGTTGATAAAATTGTGGATGAAACACCTTGTACAGTGAATACACCAGATGTCTCAGCTGCATGAAGGCTGGAGTGTGTCTTGCTCACTACTCTATCCCCAGAATCTCATGCAGGTCCTATCACATAGTAGGTGCCCAATAAATATTTATTGATCAACTGAACAGTCTCTAGTGTCCTACTACCAATTTAAACAAATCTAACTATCAGTTAAGGAAGTGATTATGCCTTTTTGAAATGTAAATTATTTTGCCTTTCTGTTGGTTTATTGTTTATTGCTTTGCATATCAAAAGTGAAAAAACAATAAGATTGTAAAGAATCTATGAAAAAAGCCTCCAGCTAAAACCCTCATTCATCTTGAAATTAAATTAATTAGAATACCCATGGATTTGGTTAAGTTGAAATTTTACTGTGTCTATGAATAATTATCAGGATTTTAAAAGCCTTGAAAACTACTTTGAAATTCAGCCCCTTAAAGTGAGTAAATTTGCTTCTCTCCTTAAAAAGGAAGTATGTACAGTAATTAGAGAAAAATTAGAAAATATAAAGAAATAGAAAAAGAATTCACATGAAAATCCAACACACTGAGGTAACTAATGATAACATTTTCATGTACATCCTTCCAGACTGTTTCCCTCTGCAGATGTATTTGTTGACATGTGGGTGTGTGTAAAGAAAATAAAAAATATTTTAAACTACAGTCGTGTCACATAATGACGTTTCTGTCAAAGACGGACCACATATACAATGGTGGTACCATAAGATTATAACAGAGGTATAATTATCGCCTAGTGACACTGTAGCTGTTGCAACATTGTAGCACAATTGCTTTACTTTTTTTGTTTATAAATTTAGTGTAGCCTAAGTATACAGTGTTTATAAATCTACAGTATTGTACAGTAATGTCACATCTGCTCACCACTCACTCAGTGACTCACCCAGAGCAGTCCAGCAAGTTCCTTCATGATAAGTGCCCTATAAAGATGTAATAATTTTTATATTTTACACCGTATTTTTACTGTACCTTTTCCATGTTTAGATATAGTTATATACTCAAATATTTACCATTGTGTTACAATTGCATACAGTATTCAGTGCAGTATCATGCTGTATGGGTTTGTAGCCTAGGAGCCATAGGCTATACTACAGAGCCTAGGTGCATAGTAGGCGATACCATCTAGGTTTGTCTAAGTACTCTCTGATGTTTGCAAAATGTCAAAATCGCCTAATGATGCATTTCTCAGCACGTATCCCCATTGCTAAGTGATACATGACTATATAAAGAGTGCGATACTTTTTCATTGGAATAGAAGTCTTTGTAGACCTGGCTTCCTTATGGAAGGTGGAAAGCCTCCAAGGGAAGGAGATGGTAAAACAAAGATAGTGAAATTATGCTTTTGTAACCAAGCATTTCATATTGTCAAAAAAGAGGGGCATTCAACAAAATACTTGACAAATATCCCTCAAAAGAGGATATGCAATATAATAAAAAATAAAATCGATCCAAGTGCGTCCACTATGCCATTTAAAAAACAGGACATTACCACTGTGTTATTGAAACCCACCCCCCACCCTGACTCCATGTTTCCCTTTCCAGTCCCATCCCTCTCCCTCCCCTGCCAGGGCTAAATGCTGTTCTGAACCTTTTGTTTATAATTCTCTGGATTGTTGTTAAAATTTAACTACATACGTAAGGTTCAATAAAGAATAAATTTTTAGTACTGTATCTTTTTGAACTTCATGCACTATATATAGTATAAAATGTCCTCATTCTTCGGTGATCTTTTAAAAATCACTATTACGTTTCTGAGTTTCACTTGTTTTCAGTGTTGTACAGGAGTCCACTGAACAGGCATATCACAATTCATTTACACAGTTTCCTGACAATGAACTTTTAAATGTTTCTCAGGTGTTTTGTTACTTAGGAAAATGAGGCTATGAATTTTCCTGTGCAAAGTCTCTTGGTACAAGTAACCAGGGTTATGCTACCTATTCCAGTAGTTATGGGGCAGAGGCAAGACTAGACACCAGATGAGAAAATTGAATGAAATCAAGAGTTCTCCATAAACAGAAATCTTCAGCAAGAGGTGATCATGAGAACTAAAATTGTTTGCCCTGTAAGAGTCTATAGAATCTTGAGGAGGGCATTGCATTTTCCTACCCAAAGTGAGATGAGGATTTAAGGGATTTTCTGTAAATCTTATAAAGACATTATACATAAATAAGGTATTATAAATAATATTTCCTAATCTGATATTTAGTTCTAAGAATACATTGTGATTTCTTTTCAATGACAAATATGTCTGCACGATAAACTTAAGGTTAGGTACCAAGGTACACATGGTCATAATTTATTTAGTTAATACCATCATATTGAAATTTCAATATTTTGCTTTTAAAGAAATATTCTTGTTATACATATTTGTTTACATGTTCAACTATTTATTTTGAAGTATAATTCCTGTGACAAAAAGGTATATACCATATGTTTACATATAATTGAATCCATTTCTGAACTTTCTAATGGTTCCATATGTCAGTCTATTCTAGTACCAGAATCATACTGTCTTCATTACCAGAGCCTTTAAACTGATTTCACTTTCTAGTAGGATAAGTCTCTCCTCCTATTTATCTTTGTGAAAGCATCATGATTATACTCATATTTATTTTTCAAAAACAATCTTTAAACATTTCGTCAAGTTCTCCTCAAATCATTCCCTTGCTCTTTGTTCCCTGTCAGCAAACAGTTCTTCCATACACCCAGTCAGTCAAACTAGGGGGCTATCCTTCACGTCTCATTCTTCTTCAACATCATTCCCAATTAATCCTCAAGTCCTATACTTTACCACTGAATGATATCTCAAACACATGTGTTTCTCTCTACCTCTGCTACCACCCTAGTCCAGATCACCAACACACCTTACTCGAACTGCTAAAACAACTTCCAACCTAGTCTCCTTGTCTCATCCTACTTCTCTCCCAATTAATTCACTTTCAAACACTAGCATGAGGTTACGAAGAGTAAGTAATGTCAAAATAAACTCATTTCCTTTCATCATAACTTTATTTGATGGGAGAATTACGGAATACTATAGTCATAGTGTATGTTGGTTCCTTTTAAATATTTAACATGGTCTCTCTCTCACAGTATCTGTTTCCATGCCGAATGATTTTGTTAAAAGCATTAATGACCCAGATAATAAGCTCATCCAAATAACAAGATCAGGAAGAATAAACCAAGTTTATTGTTTAATAAGTTTAAATGTAATCCCATTGATCAATAAGATAAATTGAGTTAATTCCTAAAGATGGGCTTATCTAGAACCTAGTAAAGTTCAATACTCGTAGTAGGTCTGTATAAATATATGCTGAAATAATAAATACATAAAATAATTAATATTTCAATTAGTATTTCATGGCCTGCATCCTCCACTAGAATTAAAGCACCATAGGGACAAGAAGCATGACTATCTTCTTCACATAGTATGCACTTAATGCACACTTGTTGAATGAAGTCTGAAACAATGTCTTTCAAAAACTATCATAGATTCACTGTATGAAATCATTGTAGGAAGAATTGCGACTTAAATCTGTAAAGTGTTTAATAGTCTGCAAAGTGAACGGTATTTCATTCACCCAGTGGTTCTCGTTTAGCCCTCACAACAATCCTGCCAATGTTACTATTATCCCTATCCAGAAACTAAGCTTGGAATTATCAAGTGATTTGTCCAATAGTAAGCATCTGGTTAATGGAAGTGTCAGGGCTCCAACCTAAATCTTGTGACTGCAAATCTAGTATTCATGTGATGGTATCATAGATAAAAAGGACTATGAACAGATCTTTATTATCAAAAATAAGAGAAAGAAGAAACTGCACATTACTAGGTAGTATCGGGCCCTGTCAACCTTCAAGCCTTTGCAAACCCTCTTTCGTACAATAGAAAACCTTGGTCTTAATACACAGATTAATTGCCAACATATCCTTGATGGTTAATCCTGGTAATGGGCAAGAGTGATTAAAAGAACAGTGGCCTAACAATTTGTGACTCAGCTTGAAGGCTCCACTGTACCTAGTAGAGCAATACTGGGCTCCAATTTGATTAGCAGTTTTTAGTGCTTTTTTCTTGAACTTTGGCCTCAATCTGTTTTCTAATGGCTGGTTCTGGATCTTAGACTTCTGTGCTTAAATTTTTACCATGGTAGTATGTTTAGGATTGTATTCTCTGTCTTGGTCTTTGCCAGATCTCTTCCAAGGGACTGATGTCTGGTGACTGAATCCTAAACCGGTCTCTAAGGCCCTGTACCGCCTGACTTAGATCCTGAGAAAATGACAAGCTTTGATGGCTTACTTACCCTTCTTCATCCTACCTGTTGCAGTCGATTGTGCAATGTGTGGCCAAATAGTGCTGCTTCAAAATGACTAGCAATGCATTCTGAGAGCATGAAAAAATTAACAGAACATTGTGCCCCTCAAGAAATCAACATCAGCAATAAGAAGTCTATACAATACACTTTCATATGTTGTTTACACTGTTTCTATAAAAGTTTCAAACCATCGGTGTGGGCTGAAGCTAACAAGTCAAAGTTTATTAGTGACTAAATATGAGGTGCTATGCTTCAGCACAGAAATGACTTATAAAAATTCATCATGGGAGTATGTGGATTAGCAATACCATGAAAAAAGAATTAGGAGTTACAGCTGACAGTGCAGTGAGTCAGAGTGTAATATAGCAGATAAAGACATAATGACATTGGCTGATTTAATACAAGTATGATATTCAGACTAGCAAAAGTGACAAGCCTCCCTTCTTCTGTGCTAATTAGTATTGCGGATAATCTGGTTTAGTGATTTCTTAGAAGACAGGCTAACTGGATTATGCTGACTGTCCTTTAGTGAGGTAATGCAAGACTTTATTCATCAAAGCTGAGGAAGACTTGGCCTCCTGACTTATGAAAGACCTTAGCAACAATCAGGAACCCGGAGGCGGGCATCGTTGTTTCTCTAAAGTACCCGTGATATATTTTTTTAAAAATCAGAAACAAGGTAACCTAGAGGCTTTTCTAGACTACTTTGAAGGGCATCTCAATGAACTCGCCTCCTGGCAAAGCTCTGTTCTTAGCCACATGGGGAAACTGAAGTAGCTTAACCCACACTACAGGGAGACCATACCTGGCGCACTTAGCCCGGTGCTGGGACCAATATTTGGGGAGGAGAAAAGATGAAATGAACTGTTCTCTCTGGACATGGATGAACATTAGACATATGTCATGAGAGAAAAGACTGAAAGAGGAAAGGTGCAGCGAAGCACATATCACAAATATACGAAAGGTGTAACAGCGATTAGAATCGTTCTCTATCTGAAAGGGGGTAGAAACAGTGCAGATGGAGAGATTTCAGCTCAAAATGAGATTTCTAACCATTAGAGCTTCCCAGTACGAAATTGGCTGCTTAGCAAGTAGCAGGCTCTCTACCTCTGGATCTGTAAGCCTAGCCTGATCAACACAAGGTACCTCCTGAGTATAGAAGACGGTGGTTTGAATTACACGAGTTTTAAGATGCTAGGTAAATAAGACAGTTGGAATAGAAGTATTGTGTTAGTACTATGATGCAAGCTACCTGCATGCTTTCACTACTCCCTGAAATTCTTTTTCTGATAATGGGGGAAGTAACACTAACACAAGGAAGTGGGGGTTTATGGCTCTTTTGAATTTAAAGATGACTCACAATTCCAAATGACTCAAAGTAAGTAAAAGCTTCTGGAAATGGTCTGACTACTCTGACATGTTCCCACAATTTTTTTTTAAAGTATTCCCTAATGATTTATGATGACATTCAAATAAGGAAAATCACAACATAAATCTAAAATAATAAGAAAAAAATCATTATAAATAAATAAATAAGACTTTGGTTGGGAGGAAAGAATGAACAACAGTAGGGCAACCCTAAGGAAAGGAGCACTGATAACAGTGGTAAGTAGAATAATGGCCTCCTAAAGATATCCACGTCCTAACTTTCGGAACTTATGAGTATATTATATTAACTTTGCAGATGTAAGTTAAGGATTTTGAGACTTGAATATCTTTCTGGATTATCCAGGCACCCCAATGTAATCAGAAAGGTTCTTATAAGCAGAAGACAGAAGAGAGAGTCAGTGTCAGAGTGATGCAATGTGAGAGATTCTAACACTATTGCTGGCTTTGGAGCTAGAAGACAGTCACGAGCCAAGGAATGTGGGCAGCTCACAGAAGCTGGAAAAGGCAAGAACATAGATTCTCTCCTAGAGCCTCCAGGAAGGAAAGCAGCTCTTTTTTTATTTTAGCCTGGTGGAACTATGTTGGACCTCTAGAACTATAAAATAATAAATTTGTGTTGCTTTTTAATCTACTAAATTTGTAGTAATTTGTTACAGCAGCAATAGGAAATAAATACACTAACACATCAGCAGAAGGCATCACATAGGGAGGCATTGGCTTAGAAAGGGACATAAAACTGGACTCCAGTGGAAAAATATACCTTGTTATTTTGTAATATGACTCAATATTTTAAAGATGGTGATTCTTTCTCAATCTTAAATTTAATGCAGTACTATTGCAATAGTTTCTCTTGCACTCCATCTTGGATCTTGGCAAGTACTCCTAAAGTGCATTTGAAAAAATAAACATGTGACAGTAACCTGGTATCAATTTGAAAAGAGAAAAGTAATGGATGGGTTGGAGACCAGCCTTTATCAGATATTATATAAACTATAAATGGTTCTGGTACAATAATTGAAAGGCAAAAATAGAAGAGATACTAAAAAAAAAAAATAAAATAAAAAAATACCAAAACTCCAATGGTTGCAGAAATCTATTGCATTATGAAGGTGGTACTTGAGATCAGTAGAAAGACAATGGATTATATAAAAATTGCCAGTGAGCAGTGAGATCACTGACTAGTCATTTGGAAAGAAATAATAAACCTGAATTAATACTACATTCCTTATACCAAAATTAATTCCAGATAAAGATTTAAATAATAAGTTAATATACGTGTTATAATAATCTCAAAATAAGAATGACCTTTGACCAGAAGTTATAATCAAACGCATCACCAGAGCTATAAAGAAAAAGACTGATTCATTTGAGTACATAAAAATATTAAATTTCTATAAAGCCACTAAAATATCATAAAAATTGAGACAAATGGAAAATTTCAAAAATTTCTTTGCCTACTCATATGAAGAGAATCTAAAGTGAGATGAAAGAAATCATCATCTTAAGGGGGAAAATGGGCAAAGGATAGGAGCAATTCATGAAAAATAGCTAGAAATTTCTTATGTGAAAAGATGCTCAACCTCATTTATAATTAAATATATGTAAATTAAAGCAACACATGACATAGCATTCTTGATCAAATTGCTATGGTATTAGCAAGGGTTTGGAAAAATGGGCACTTTTTGACTAACATACCATTAGTCAAAGTGTGAATTGATATAAACCTCTTTCAGGCTAATTTGTCAATTATTATTAGAACTTTAGAAAGTAGATCTTTAGATAGCATGGACTTCAGGACTTTTGCCATGTTAAAATTTTCCTTCACCTGGGAACAGGTGAGACTAATAAACTATCATCATCATTTCTAGCGTACTTCAAGGCACCATTTACATGCAATGCATACTCATCACTCTCACTATCTAAAAAACTTGTGTATACTTGCTGCTCTGTATGTTTATAATAAATAATGAGATGGGGATGGGGGATCGGTTGGAGGAAAGCCTGCCTCCTAGTGGCATGAATGATAAAAACTTTAGTCAGATCTAGTTAATACTAATCATCTGAGTTGTAAATGGCTGTCAGGATATCATCGCCCTTTGGACAAAGTTATCAATAAATGCTCATAGAGCTTGATTCTTAGCTAAGCCTCTGTTGGTCAGCCATTTTAAAATTGGAGGTGCCAATTAAACATTTGAAACCAAAGCAGAAATCTCACCAGCAAAGTGCTGAGAAGCCAGTGTAAGTGCTGTCTAAGAATGTTACTTTGGGTATGTTATGGGTTGAATTGGGTCCCTTCAAAATTCATGTGTCAAAGTCCTAACCCCCAGTACCTCAGAATGCAGCCTTATTTGGGAAGAGAGTCACTGCAGATGTAATTAGTTAAATTAAGATGAGGTTATTATGGTGGGCCTCTCATCCAATGACTGGTGTCCTTATAAACAGGAAATTTGGAGACAGTCATGTACACAGAGAAAACGCCATATGAAGATTGGAGTTATGCTTCCACAAGCCAAGGAATGCCAAAGATTTCCAGAAAACCAGCAGCTAGAGGAGAGGCATGGAACAGATTCTGTCTTACAGCCCTCAAGAGGAACCAACCCTGCTGATACTTTATTTTTGACCTTCTAGGCTCCAGAACTGTGGGACAATAAATTTCTGTTGTTTAAGGCACACAGTTTGTGGTACTTGTTACAGCAGCCCTAGCAAACTAATACAAGGTAAAAAAATAAATAAATAAAAAGAACTGGCTTAAAAACTTTTGACTAATCTCTTTCAGTGTTCCAAAATCTTTACTCCTTGGAAAAAAATTAATTAGAAACTAGCAAGGAAAAGGGCGTTATCTCTGTTCTTGATAAAATTCTCAAAAGCATAATAGCTGCCAAAATTTTAAACACATATACACTTTGACCCGGGAATTCAACTTCTAGAAATCTTATCTACAACTAAACTTGTAAATACAAATAAAATTTTACTTTTAAGGATTTGCACTGAAGCAATGTTTATAATATTAAAGGATAAGAAATTATTGTTAGATCCACCTTTAAAAGATTGTTTAATAACAACTAGTTAGGAAAAATAAGTTCAATTGATGTACAGACAAGCTAGGCATCTGTACTTAACATTTATTGCATGTTATCAAATGACTAGAAGAGATCAAATATCCTCAACACACAAAAAAACTGTTTCATAATGATGAATATGCTAATTACCCTGACTTGATCACCGTACATTGTATACAGGTATTGACATTCAACTCTGTACCCCACAGATATGTATAATCACTATGTTTCAGTGATAAAAAAAAAGTGAGAAAAAAAGATTGTTTAATAAACACATATTCACATAAACAGGCAATATTGTATAATGTAGAGGTCCACAGACTTTAGACTACATAAAATCCACTTGGATCACTTATTAATAATGCAGATTTGTAGCTCTCCTCCAAATTCTTACTAAATCAGAATCTCTGGTAGGCCTGGAGATCTATGTTTTACAAGTATCCAAGGTCATTTTGATGCAAATGTTTGGTGAAATACACTTCAAAAACTCTGGAAGAATAGTTAAACAGTATGAGCCCTAGAGTCAGAATTCCAGCCCTCCCTTTACTAATTAGCAAAGTTGCCTTGGCAAAGTCTTACAGTTTCCTCATCTGAAAAATTAGAATCCTAATAGTATGTACTTCTAAGTTTTGTTGGTAGTTCTGAAAGAAATAATAAATTAGATAAATAATTTTGAATGAAAATGAAATACATTTCATAACGTTCTTAGTGTAATGTTTAAGTGCCTAAGTGGTCGATAAATATAGCCATTATTACTATTTAGTCATTTAAAAAATGAGATTAGTGTGCCAGTATTGGTGCGTTGAGCTAAAACAAATAAACAAAGGGAAGAATATGTAATGTATGTTCACATTTGTGCAAAAATAAAGTAAACACACATTATACATGCATGAAATATTTCTGGAAGAAATGATTAGAAATCCTTGGAGATTAACACTGGGGAATGAGACCATATTCTCTATTGTTTTGCTTGATCTTTTTTTTAAAAACTACATGTACATATCATATTCAAGGAAAAAAAATAGTTTATGAGTCTAAATAGCACCCAAGGAAAGTGATGATACAATTTCAAATATAAATGAACTTTGATTTTTATTTCTGGTACTATTCTGTAAAATTTGCATATCCCAGGTAAAACTGGAAATGGTGAAATCCCTTAATGAATCACATAAATGCAACTGAAAACATGCCAAATGCCAAGCAAAATAGGAATCAGCTCAGTATGAATTCTCAATAAAAGACCTAGACGATCTACACAGGAGTCAAAAGAAACAGAAAGTACTTCACTAAGAAAAGGACAAAGAAGAAAACTGCATCATGAGAAACAACCTTAAGGCTAAAAGACTAAGGAGTTCATTATCTAGGAAGCTTTAATTATAGTCAAAAAGAAAAGAAATCCAGATTATTTGTATGAAAGCCTTTCCTTGCAATGTGAGGAGTCGAGTGTTTCATGTTCTTTTTTGGAAAGAGACAAAAACAAATAATTAGAAAAATAAATAAAAACTGAACAAATAAATGGATTAATAATTGAATATTCAAACATAAATAAGTAAATGGGCTTCACAGCCAGGTATATGGAGAAAGTAGATAAACCGTATCAGTCTGTTAAAAAAATAACTGATATTTAGCATAAATATTGGGAAGACAAAGGGAATCACCAGGTTCAAAAGAACAAAATGCTAGATTGATGTTGAAGTCACAGAGACAAATGTTTAATGTTGGTAGGGATGGTCAAAGGGAAAGTAGGTCTGATCTTAGTGAGGGGTCCTGGGTGAGACTGTGACTAAGCTTAGGGCCTTTATTCCTCCCATTAGGGAATGTGGGATTTAAAGGGTCAAGGCAAGGCAGGCAGATGGATGGAGGGAGAAACACCTTAAATACTGCTCCCAGGTTATTCACCCAGTTCACCTAGGCTCTAACCATTGCAGGCACTTTGCTTTCTGCTATTCATCATGCTTACTACTCCTGTAAAGGAGCAATCATTAGCTTCCATAAACTTGTCATACTTCAGAACTACTCCTAAACCTATCTCTACTATTCTATGTCCATGATCACCAAACGAGTTCAAGCTTTATCAGTTCATACCTATGCTACTGGCATGGTCTCCAAACTCCCATCTCTGACTCAACTCCATCTTTTACACCTGAGGTTTCCACCATTTTGAATACTAAGACTTTTTTTTCAAAGTAAAACTCCTTATGGATTACTAAATGAAAATGTTAAGATTAATCTTAGAATGTGGAGAGTACAATAAATAACTTCTTTAATCGCTCTCCAAATCATACATGAGTCCGGGGCTCAATAAACCTTTTCTGTAAAAGGCCACATAGTAAACATTTTAGGCTTTGCAGGCCATGGTCTCTGTTGCAACTACTCAATGCAGCTGCTATAGCACAAAAGCAGCCAATATAATATGTAAATGAAAATCTTGGCCAGGTTTAGCCTGCAGTGGGTCGGATTTGACCCAGGGCCTGAAGTTTGTCAATGTGTAAATAAAATAAGGAATCACGCCAATGGGATTAAATGATGATAAAGCAGATGCTGGCTTAGGCACAGGGCAATATAGGCTTCCTCCTGCTACTCCAGAATAAGATAGACCGGCATCAGGTCTGTCAAGCAGTTCTTTATTGCTAAGCTTACCTCACATACTCTGTGAAGGTGAGAAGATCACAAGGGAAATAAGTAACACATGCCCAGTTCCTGCTCCAAAGCTTACAAGTCAGTTAACTTCCCTGTGGAATAAGTAGGAGCAGAGAGAAGCCCTATCAATGGCTCTCCATGTGAAAGTATGAAACCAAGGGAAAGAATCTTTTTTTGCCCGACTCCAGTAGGTAAGTTATACTGTTGTTTGAAGAAAAAAATACATCGGCAAAAAGCAACAATGAATTTCTATTTTATTAATCACAGCAAAATTTATGCAAATTTTAAAATAATAAATATGGATATCAATATGTAATATCTATTATTTATTTAATCTACAGACAAGGCCTGGTGCCTGGTATGAATTTGCAAGCCCTTTTCAGGAACCCCACTTGAGATACACAACTTTGTACCATTACTAAAAGGTAGGGGTTGTGATAGCCCTCATATTATAGTACTGTCACAGGACAACAATGATTATCCAATAAATATTTGTTGAATGAAAATATGAATTTTATACTAATCTGTTCCTTTAAATCTCCAACATTTCCCCAAGGATACCTTTCAGCACAAATCTTTTGCTCCCATAAGTCTGATGTACTCAGCAGCCCCCATCCTGAATGTCACATTTCTGCCTCTTTTTGATTATGCAGTCATAATCCCTTCTGAGGATTGGGGGTTCTTCTAGGCCTGTGGAATTTCTCTTTTTCACAACCAATCATAAATTCTACTTAGTATATGAAGCATTTCATGACCACTCCTGTCTACATGGCTTTCTTTCTTCTCTGAACCTAAAGATAACAGTAATATTTTTGTATGGATAAATCGATATCTCATAACACACGTACTTTTTGGACCTATATTTACACTTGACATTTTTATTGTTAGCTAAATCCAAATTCTTTCTTCCTAGTGGGCTATTGCTCCATTTAGTACTGTTTTTTTTTTATGATCCACAAAACCTAATTCTTATACAGAGTAGGCTCTCCAAAAAATTGAATTATTTGTTAGATAATTAAATTAATTGCTTAACAAAAGAATGAATGAATAAATAACATAAATGACTAAGATGAATAAAAATTAAGTCTTAAGAATCTGAAGACAAACCAGAATGGGCTCCCACAAGCTTTCTATCCTCATGCTATTTTAACAGAAACATTAATTACAAGAAAACTCTTTCGTAATCATTCATTTCTCTACCCACAGAGATAGGTAAGATGATAATATGACAGATATTTTTATTTTAGCTTCCAAATAAAGGTAAGTGATATAAATCTTTGACTTAATGCCCTAAAATATCATGAAGAACACAAACATTGATAAATAATATAATTATTTGAAATATTGAAGTGACATATATTGCAATGACAATATGAAAATATGTACAGCTACCTCCAGTCTCAGTCTTATTAGAAGAACATACAGAAGTGAACTGAGTGAGAAATGTTCACAGGTGAGGGAAAGTGCAGACAGATAACGTTGATCCCACATAAGCATTAATATTTCTCAATTACATGGATTAAAGTGACCATCTCATTGAAAATCATCTCATTTTTCATTTATTGTTTTCTCTCTCAAGGACTGAGAAAAAACAAAGGAGGGAATTCACTTGAAAACTAATGATGAACCCACATGCTGACAGAAAAGCATTGTGTTTTAAGCAACAAGCAGTGCTTGAACCCAAGACTCTTTCATTTGGTCTATTAATACACATTCAAGGCTGTGAACCTGTCATTTCCACACATAGTAATTAAACCCTATGAATACATAACCCCCGAGTTCCTACATTTGCTTTCCCAGAGAATCATGTGTTAGAAAATTAAGTTAACATGATAAACATTTTGAAATATCTTTAGAATTTTAGAAAACTTTTTCTATTTTATTTTATTAATGTGATTTAGGGGGCCGCCTGAAGATATTCAGCTTTGGATGGCATAAAACCCTGGCTTCAAAAATCAACCATTAATCATTTAATCCTATGATTGCATGCCTGCAAGGAGCTTAAGAAACTGTTAGCTAAATGAAGGAATCTTTAAGCTGTCAAAATAAGAATTTGCCACATGCCTGCTTTTCCACTATCCTCATTACCATTACTCTATCAGCATCCTTGCAGTGCAGAGCAGCAACATTTGCATCTTTTGAAACTCCACTCATTTCCTGATTCCTATGATCCAGTCCATCATCAAGTCCCGTGACTGGCCTACACTTGCCTTTCCATGTCTACAGCTGCCATGTTAAGCCAGGCTTCAGCATCATATGTGCAGATTATTGCCACTGGCTCTGAGCTCATCTCCCTGCTTATACAGCTTCACTTCATCCTATATGCCCCATTAGAGGAATTTTTGAATGTCGTTTTCCTCAATTTTTTTCCAGCTCAAGAACTCAAGTACCTTACAAATACAAAACAAAACTCTCTAGCTTAGCCTTGAACATACCAACGTTACCTCCTTTATTTCACTTTCCAGTCAACTCTATGCCAACACTCTACTTCAACTGAGTTCATCTGCTTGTAAGATGAGCCTAACACCGAATTTGAACTTGTCTTTCCTCACAACTCTGCCTGGTAAGTTCTCCACCTATTTTAAAGGCCACAGAAAAAGCACTTCTGGAACTGTGGAGTAAGGATCTCCAAAAATTCACTCCTCATAAAAGCAACAAAAACACTGAAAAAATTGTCAAAATTAACTTTTTTAGTACTCTAGAAGTTTGCAACAATCCATCAAGTATTTATTCAAGAAAATCAGCATACTCTTTATACAAACAGCATTTCACTGTTTTAATTTGCTCCAATCCTATTTCCATCTCCACAGCTCCACAGCAGCCTCACAATCACAGGAATTGTTAAAACCAGCAGCCTAGCATCTACTAGAAGGGGTTGAATAAATTTGGAGCTCTGCAAAAAGCCTCATACCCACAGAGAATTCTCACTATTTGATGTGTTCAGCAGCTCCCTGGAAAAGTCCAATTTACAGGACTTTATTTGACTTGATGCAGAACTCATTCAGGGGAAAAGGCTCTACCCTCAAGGTAATAGTCGAAACCAATCAGCAGCAGTTGTTTAACATTGCAGCTGTTTAACATCACATCTGCTGGCACCAGTGAAACCAGCTGGGGCAAATAAAAAGCTGTCAGAAAGTATAAAGGAAAATATGGGTAATGAGATGTCCATAGGAGTCTTTGAAAAGTTCCAACATATTTCTGGTGGAACAAAAGGGTCACACATATGTGCATGGCTCTGTATATGCCCAGGCCTTTTATTAAGGCCTTTTTCTTTACCAAGAAGCATCACAGGATCATCACAGTTAGTAGCATCATTTTGAATGGCCATGAGAATCAAATTACTTGGAATGTTCACTTTCTTAATCTAACTTCCCTATTCAAAGAGCATTTCATCGCATTTTTTCCCTAACACATTTGCTTATATATCTCACACATAAATGAACACTCAAGCAAAACAAATAATTATTAAGTACCAAGTAGGTATAAGTGGTATCTTTTACATAAGTTTAAAACATGGTTTATTCAAAGTATTTGGTTGGAAGCTGATGGCTTGTTAAGTGTCATAAGCTATATGGTGGTATGGGGCCAATGTTTGAACAAAGTCAAAGCTGTAGAAGTTGATGTTTTTCAAGAATGACGCCACTGAAAGAGATCCATGAATATTCCAGAGAATTTTCAATGAATATCTAAAAACCCCAACTAAGTGTTATCAGAATGCTTAAAAAAAGAGAGAGAAAAAAAATGTTTAAATATTTTATAATTTAAAATACCCCATAGAACTATTTGTTGGATCTTGATCAAATGCATGAATAAAAAGAGGTGAAAACTCAGCATTTGAGTCATTCCTGACTGTGGAGAATTCCACTTAGTAAAATGACCATCTTGGAAGAAAGACATTGGAGTTCATTGTAAAACATGATATTGAAAGAAATCTTTTGGGTTTTGTTTGTTTTTCATGTTTTTTAAAAACTTATTTTAATTGACACATTGTAATTATACATATTTATTGGGTACAATCTGCTGTTTTGATATATATATATATATGCTGTACATATATATACATATATGTATATATGCTGTACATATGTATATACATATATATATATATGCTGTATAGTGATCAGGTCAGAGTAGTTTATCCATCACCTCATTCATTTGTCATTTCCTTGTGGTGAGAACATTCAGAAGCCTCTCCTCTAGCTATTATGTAATATACAAAACTTAACTGTTAACCATAGTCACCCTACAATAGAACACCAGAACTTATTCCTCCCATCTAATTGCAATTTTGTACCCCTTGGCTAACCTCTCCCCGTTTTCCCTTCCCCCCTCATCTACTCTCTGCCTCTATATCAACTTTTTTTTTTTTTTTAATTCCACATATGAGTGAGATCATGTGATATCTGTCTTTCTGTGCCTGGCTTACTTTGCTTAACATAATGTCCTCCAGGAGCATCCATGTTGCCACAAATAACAGGGGAGAGAAATCTTCTTTTGATGAAAGTGATGGGTTCTGCAAGAGTCACACATCTGACAAATCCCTAATCACTAAATAAACTTGGCCTATCTGAAGAACATGGACATACCTCACAAAATGATTGCAAGAAGTTAAGGCTATAAATTATTAGTCAAAAAAAGTCCTATTTTAAAATCCAGAAAAGCACTTATTTAGGATAATTTAAGTTTAAAATCCCAAATCTAGCATAACCAGGTTATTAGAGGAATCTAATGCATTATATAAGCCTAATATCAGCAAAATGTGATTTTCCCCCTAAAAAAAGAGACAAAAAAATTAGAGTGAATGTTAGACCCTAACAATTATAACCTTATATTCATATCAGAAAAAATCTCCACATAAAATATAATTTATTAACAATAATAGTTTTAGAACTACACTACATAGTTTTGTGGAAGAATCACCAGAATCATATTATCCTGAAATGTACATTTTTTTTCTGAAGGTAAATTTCAATCAGAAAAATAAAAAACATGAGTCTAAAAACAAAATTTTTCAACACCTTACAAGTCTTCTATCCAAGATTTATGGATATGGAGACATTTGTTTTCAAAGCTACTCATGCATAATTGAGCTATATGAACAATTATTGACCTCAGCTTTGACTTTATGGAAAAAGAGAAAGATACTTTAAAAATTCAGTTAAGAACCTGTATGAAATAATTTCTTAGGCAGAGCTTGGGCACTACAGAGGGAATCCTTCTGAAATCTATATTATGTGCCTGAAGGCTGCATGTTAGAAACTAAAAGAATAAAATTATCAAAAACTAAAAGAACACGGGAGTAGGGTATCAACCTACACTGCAATAACCACACTCAAAGTTAAACACTATCATTGGTAAAAGAAAACCAAATCTATTACCAAATCCCCTCCCTAAACAGCATGGTCTTCAATACTTCTCTGAAAGATAAGAATATAAACAGCAATAATGCCAACAGCTTTTAAGAAAAAGCACGGCACTGATAGGATAAGTTCATTACAAAACTGTATATCCAGGAGCAGTTATAATGTACAGGGCTCAGACCCCCAAAAACTACAAAATATGGAGCGGATTAATCAAAAGTATTATGTATAACGATTATTCACCAGTGTATTTATTTAGATGTGTGTGTATGTGAGTTATCAAAAGATGGCTAAAGATGACTGCAGCAGATGGACATGGCAGTGAGGTCCAAAAAAAAACATTTCTTGGCATGAATTCACCTTTTCCTGACAGTCTAAAAGTATATGCCAACCTGGTGGTAGAAAAAAGGAAGACCAACATGGGATACCCAGGCTAATAAAAACTAACTAAAATTAATTAAAATTACATTATCAGTCTAAAAACACATGAGGAATGCCTGTGGCAATAGCAAGAACCAAGATCAAATGACATAAAAAGACAAGTAAAATCTGAACTTCACTGGGAATCAAGATTTGGTGGTTGAATTTGACAATGCTGACCCTATGAAAAAAAAATCAGAATTATTAGGAAATTCTAAGTGTTGTGAGAAAAAGAAAAAACATAAAGTTCTTCCTAAAAATCTACTTTTTGTTGGAATTGCATGGCACAGTATTATCTAAGCATGGGTAATACACGAATGAGCATATAGTTCGTTGGGATGAATAAATATTGAAATCAGTAAATTAGGCCTGTTATCAATTATTCCAATTGTCCCTCTTCTATTCTGATATCAGTGAGAGTCAACGTGGTAGGTTTTTTATTCCAATTTCCCTTAGGTTTTCAGATCCATGTTCCAGAACAAGTTTTGAAGTCCAGCAGTCCTGGATCCAAATCCTGGTTACTGTGCTTTATTGTGCGGCAAGCCACTGAAACTTTGTGAGCTTTTATTTCTTCATTTATCAAATGGGGATAATAATATTTTTCTTAAGAGGTCATTCTGAGAGTGAAATAAAATATCCTGCGCAAGAGTTCTACCACCACTCCTAGAGCACACTGTGAGCTTCCTTTTAGGACCTTCCCACTACCACTGCCCACGAGCTGTTTTAAGCATTTCATGACAAGGAGCCCCTGGAACCCAAGGAGTCTACAAACACCCACATTATTTTGTCAGTTGTGATGGGAGAATAAGTGACAAGTGCATTTGTTCCCAACCCTAGCTGTGCATGCGGAACATCAGTGAAGCTCTTAAATAGCATAGAGGTCTGCACCACACCCCCTCACCCACTACTGAAATTCTAATTCAGTAGCTCTGGGGTGAAGTGGAACCTGAGCATCTGTGCTCTAGGGAAGCTCCACATCTGTTTAGGTACACCACGACCCCATGCTGATAACTTTTCACTGCATAAAGTCTTTCACAGTTTTCAAAAATACTATTTAAAAAGCCCTCAGTACTTTCTTCCTCAGGCTGAAAAAGACTGCTATTTTTAACTCTCCCTCTGAAAAAAAACACTTTTTAAGTACTTGGTTGTTCTTGTAGTTCTTCTTTGAGCCTTGTCTAAATTATGTGACATTATGTGGCTCCATTTATCATCAGGTGAACTTACCAGAAGTGAGAAGGAAGGTGACTGAAACTGATAGAGCTATGAATATAATTCTAAGATACTGTTGATTACACAGGACATTTTGATTATTTGATCCTTTTTTGTTGAGAGGACAAAACCAAGGCATTCTAGGCGCCCATGAACTAGCTCTATGTCTACGTCTGAAAAAGCAACTGGACTTAGTACTTTTCCCCCTCCAAAGTTACACAACACACTTAAGATCTGGTGGAGTGTAGCAAATGCATTTAACATTCAACCAACATTTATTGAGTCTTTTATTTCATAAGGAATGAAAACAAGCTAGAACTTTTCCTGTCTTTTACATCTTGAAATTGTCCCTTAAGCTTATAAACAACATAAAAGGGGAAACAAAATATAGAAAACATTCCCTTGAATTATTCATAATAACCAACATCAAGCCTATCTCTCATCATGCTCCTCAATGGGTACCTTGTGAGGTTAGATGGATTTTGTCTGTTTGTTTGTTTAGGTCACTGCACCATTTAGGGGCAAAGGGGCAAATGGGCTGTGAAATGTGTGCTGTTTGACGGGAGAACTGAACTTAAGGCAGGTATTCTTTTCTTGGTTAGAATTAGATTAGCTTGATCATTCCTTTGCTCTAGGGAGAAAATGGTACAGAAGAGATAAAAGAACCAGAGGAAGTACTTCCTTTTTAATCATTGTAGAGAATTTATCATCATAAGATCAGCAAAGCACTGTTTTGATGCATCTTTTGTGACATACATATTTTTTTTTAAATGTTACATCAGGGTTTCTTCTTTGTGATGGTATAAACTACGATGAGACTTTACCTATATCCAATAATATAAGTAGTCTTCTTTTCCATCCTCTCACATGTTTTAATCTCATAGTGTCAAATGGATTCATTTTACCTAAAGATAGAATCCTCTCCTCCCAAAACTGAGCCCAAAGAAAATACTGAAAAAATGCATGAACTTTGTAGTCTGAACCTGGGGGAAAAAGTTCCAACTCTGTTAAATAAAATGGGCAAAGTCAAGTTGAATGTAAGGATTAAAATAGATGATTAATATATGCAGCTGTAGATAGCTGACACATAGTGTCACTCAATAAAATGACAAGTTATAATTCATTCATTTATTCCACTTGCCTGAAGAAATCTTAGAGAAATACACGGAAATAAAGAACAAATCTACCAAATAAAACAAAATTAATTAAACAGTAATCATTCGAACATCTAAGACATGTAACGAAGTACTAACTTTAAAAGGGCAAGCTTTTCAAGAGTTTGTAAACTGGTTTAACATTCTAAAACACTTTCCATAAAAATTATGCTCTACCAGTAAAACTCTACTAAAACCCTAAACTAACAATATTGTATGTTCTAGTAGCTCTAGAAACCCTAATCACGTACATGACCATGCCATAAATTTCTAGGAACACATTTTACACATCTTCTGTTCTCAATAGAGGCAATAATTCTTCCCTTTTAGGCTGGAAGAAAATGGGATCTCTGCTAACTACAGGCAATCCATGGTGGTACCCATTGCAGGATTCATTCCAGTAAGCCAGGAGGATGACATGAGACTAGAAGATGCTTTGAAAACTGGAAGTTAAGAATCTCTACTTTATGCATGAGGGAAAAGACAGAGTGAAAGAAGTGAGATGCAGCTAGGTCAGCTCTAATGGGAAAAGAAAACAGGTAAGTGCCACAGGGTTGTGAGAGGGCCTTGTTCTGGTAAGGGACAAAGGGTCCAGTAAGGTTAGAGCAGGCAGTGTAGATTAGCTCCTCAGTAGGTTTGATGTATCATGTTGGGATAAACTGCAATAATAAGAATTGATTATTTTGGAGACAAGGGACAGGACATCTCATGGGTGGGGGAGGATGCATAAGCAAGAGGATGAGTGTCTGGAGTAAGTGGCCTTAGGTTGGGTCTCCACAGCAGTGGGACACTGGGAAGACTATAGGGGAAATCTGTGGTAAAATTCCCAGTAAGTGTGGCCTTGAAGAGGGAAAGGAAGAGAAATTTCTTCAATCATACTCGCTGTGGAAACCAGCGAGTTTTGGAGTTTGGGTTTTGGAGTTGGACTTGGGCTTGCATCTGAGTTTGCCTACTTACTTTCCAGCTTTTAGACTTTAAGCAAGTCACCTAACCACTAAACATCATTTTTTTAACCACTAAATTTTGCAGAGTAATGCATACATCAAAAGACTCTTGTGACGATAAGGAGATAACACACGAAAAATGCCTGGCATTGTTCAGCTGTTCTTTACACATTTTATTTATTTTTTATTTTGGTATAAAATACAAGTTGTCATCATAAGAAGTTTATCTTTCTGTCCAGGAGAGATGACTCAGCCCATATTTAATAATACAGAAACAGGAAGAACATGGGATTTAAGGGGCCCTATGCATGGCTGTCAAGCAATAGGCCTAGAGAGCAACTGGAGGCTGAAATTCCAGCCCTAACTGCACAGACAAGCAAAAGTACTGACTGGGGCTCAGTCCACTCGAAGTGAGGTGCCCTTTTCTAATCCATTCAAAGGCTAAACGGACTGATGGGTGACCCTGAAAGTATCTTCCTAGGAGATAGAATACCAGCTACTCAGTTGAGTGACAAAGAGACTTTCATGTTCAACATTTCAGTGTTAAATGTTTTCTGAATTGAACTAGTTGTTACTGAGTAAAAGAAATCCAAGCCCTATGTACATAACAAATCTGTTAGGAATACATTGTTCAAATATTTTAAAACATCAAGCACTTTTTTTCTTTTTCACTTTACATGAAAAAGAAAAACAATACAGGAAAGGCATATCCTGGGAAAGATAGTGCTCTTTGCCTTTGTTTTTGCTAAACCTATTCTTCCTTTCATCAACTATTCAACAATAATTAGCTCCCATACATCCTAGGAATACAGACATGCAATTATTAGAAGTTGGAGAAATATTCATTCCACAAATATTATTGGGGTCCTACTATATACCAGGTACATAAATGTAGACAACAAGATTGTCTAGCCAGAGGTGTAAACCCAAAATAGATAATTACCACTGTGATAAGTGTAATAACAGAGAACTGCCATGAGGACATATAACGGAAAGGCATAGTAACAGGAAATGGAGGTAGGGATGGGGCTTGGGAAAGATCATTAGCGAACAGCAATGTATCTACATCTTTTTACCAGAATGATCTTCAAACTGGAAATAGAAGACCAGTTAAGATAAAGAAGAAATTGGAACCCAAAGTAGGTCATTCAATAGTTCAAAAGCATCAACACACATGAACAAAGTCCAAGTCTCCATCCCAGGTATACTATAGGCACTAAGAGAACTTACATATATTTATGTGAATATCTTCTGTAATTCTTCAAAAATCATGGCGACTGTGATGACAGAAGAGTGACGAAGGGTAAATCTTTAATCCAATTTTCAAAATAGAAGTTGAAGCAAAAGACTAGGAAGTTTGAGATTAGTCCCTACCAAAACTCTTTGAGTTAAGCAGATGGTTTTTGAGATCTTAGTAAATAAACTGGTATTCATGAAAACCAACAGGCTTTGCTAAGGTAAGTTATGTTAACATAAATTTATTTCCTTCTTCCTGATTCCTCTCCTTTCTTCTTCTCTCACTTATTCCCTTCTTTCTTTCCTTTCTGTCTTTCTTAATTTCTGTTATTCAACAAGTGCTTGTTCAATACCTCCAGGGATGCTTTACCTAGAATGCGTGACAAAGCAAGATGTTAGCCAAACCAGCATCTAATGAAGAGTTTTGTGCATAAGATGAAGAAATTGAGTTTACTAATAGCAGTTAGATAAAAACAAATTTTCATAAAGAACATGCATTGTTTAGTTAATACACGAACTACATAGTTCAGTTAATGAAAGATAAAGCAGATCACTAGGGGTTTCCATGGTGCTATGTCCATTGGTCTTCCTGTGTCACACTTCTATCAGTGTCTTGATTAAGTCCTAAGAGTCATAGACATGCTGGTACCTGAGCGGTAGAAGAGAAACTAACATTTGCATCAGAATCACCAGGGGTGATTGCTCAAAATGCATGCTCCTACCTGTCCTCCAGATTTACCTAAACAAAATTTTTGGAGTTGTGTAGGAATCTGTGTTTTTAACAAACACCATGATTAATTATTTTGCACACTTAAGTCTTGACGGAATGTTCAAGACATATCCCCTCCCGTCAAACACTAACCCCATGTGTATAGCGTGCCCACTTGACAAACAAACAACAATCCAAACATAAACTTCTATAGATAAAGTGTTAAAAGTTCTCAAAGGTTCAGGGAATTTTCCTTATCCTGCTGTCTCATTTGGTCATGCTGCTCATTGTTAATTATCCTCTGCCACTTTCTTTTATTTGACCATTAACTTAAGTGGTATGCCTTGATTTTCCTTTTATTCAGATGGCTCTTCTGTCCTAAGGATGTGTTTTGGTAAAAGAAAAAAAAAAAAATACCAGATCTACTGGGACTCCAGAATACCCTACACAATCACTGACCTCTATGTCCTAGCCTACTGGGGCGTCTGATAACAAACACGGAGGCAGAAAATTGTGATACTACTTTCAGTGTTTCAAACAGTGTTACAGTGGTGTAAACAAGCACTTAAAACACAAAGTCTCTGTCTAATTCTCTAATTTCATTTCTCACCATTTCTACCCCACCTCTATAATCATTAATTCCAGCCATATAAAATTATTTGCAATTCCTCAGATGCACCACTATGTTCAAAAATGTATTATCCCATAAATCTTTCCTGAAAGCTATGAGTCTCTTCCCCATACCTCAGCCTAATTTACATCTGTGCCTCTTTGGTGACATCTGTCTCCATCAAAGAACTTTCACACTGAACTATAATCTAAACTGAAAGGTAAGACCGTTTAGGGCAAGAACCATGTATTAGTTTGCAGTTTATCTCTATAACCCAGCACAGTGCCAGATTCTTAGGATACGATTATTATAAGTTAGATGGAGGGAAACAGGGGAGGGGTGAAGGGATAGAGGGATGGATGGATGCTGTAGAGCTCACAGGTGGGAATGTCTGGGATGAGCAGGAAAGACTTCAGAAAAAAGATGAGATTTGAGCTATGTCTTAAAGTGATAGAGAAACTGAAGTGGGAGAGCAGTCATTTCTCTCCATCACAACAGCCAATTTTCTAAACTATAAAAATATCTGACATGAATCTCTGTAACAGTTCCCTAACAGGACTTACTATATCCAGTATTTGCTGTCTTCTAGCCATTTTCATTAAGGACCTTAGATGAGAGGGTTTGAAGGACTGGAATCATTATCTAAACCTGTTGGTATGGATGTTTTTTTCCTATGCCCTTTAGCTTTCTTTGTAGTAGACCAGGAGTGTTAGATCAAGGGCCAAATGGTAAATATATTGGGCTTCGATGGCCATATAGTCACAGTTGCAACTACTCAACTCTACTAATATAGCAGGAAAGCAGTCATAGACAATATATAACCAAATGGATGTGACTGTGTTCCAATAAAACTTTATTTACAAAACAAACAGCAGATTTGACCTGCAGGCCAGTTTGGAGACAACTGTTAAGTAGACAATGGCTGTGTTTAACTGCCCAGCATCCACTGCCACTTCATTTGGTAAAGGCACCTTGGTTTGTATTTGTGGAGTCATGTCTTCTCTACTCCCAGCCCACAGAGTGGAGGTGACCCCAGCCCTACAGAAGCAGGATCAGTCATGCACCTCAAGACAGACCAATTTGAATATTTCTTTCCTTTGCGTGCAGTAATTGGTTCAAGGCTGAACAAGTGAACCATAATGGTCCACAGTATCTCAATCCTGGGACTTTTTGAACACTTTAGAAAGAAAAGCTCTTTTTCTGGTGGGGCTATCAAGATAATGTAAGCCTTGAGATGCAGGTAGAAACCATGTGAAGAGAGAGTGCCTGGGAGTGATGCCAGCATAGAAGAAAGCAAAGCTAAGATAGTGGAAAGAGAGAGGAAGAGAGACCAAATCCATACAGTCTCATTTGAGCCCTGAACACAGCTATGCCTAAAGACATCTGAGCCTGTAGTAACTGCAACAGAAAGAGATCCAAGTTCAACTGCATGAATAATATCAAGACCACCCTTAAAAGAGGAAAGTAACCCAAATGAGAAGTCTATGAAATACTTTAGAAGGTGTAGTTATATATCTCTGACCCAGTGCAGAAGGGTTAGAGTAGTAAGGAAGGATAGGTAACCATAAACTGGATATGAGTTGGGGATTTTTTTAAACCATCAAATGTTAAAACAGTCTTTCCCCCCATGTTATTGTCCAAAGAATCCTTAATTACAGAACCAGCAAATAGTTTCACAAATAGGAGGGTAAGGGTGGAAGATGGGAAGTAAAAGCATTAACTAAATAGTACTAAATGAGCAGATAATATAACATCTTCTAAAGTAGTGTTTGTCTGTAATTACTAAAGGCTTTAAGTTAAGAAATAAGATCCCTGCTTAAGTACAGAGTTTACTGTTTTCTACTGCACTGACCATAATCCTAAGAAAAGAAACTCAAAACTTTAAAGGGGGAAGCATCTCAGATCACTTTGATTCAAGATTGGAACTGTCATTTTTTAATCTCATCTTGATGGAGGCTGTGTAAATCTAGGCTCCAAGGCTTAGACTTTTAAATCGGATGGTTTTTGCACAATATTCTGAAAGTTGCTTACTGCATATTAAATCAATGATTATCTTAAATATTTTTTCTGGACATCTGCACTTCTCTCAATCAGGTAAGCAGATGACCATTAGTACCCACCTAAGTTCACATATTTGCACATAAATAATTTATTAAAATAATCACATAGAATTAATGTTATTATGTCCAATTGCATGGTGGGAAATGGAAAGGAGAATTAGCATTTTTTGAAAGACTGTGTTATAGACACTATATTAACTTGGTGATTTATAGCTATTTCCTACTTTAACCTTCACACAATCCAATGAGGTATGTCTTATTATCCCTACTTTCAGAAAAAGAAACTGAGGCTCAGCAAAATTAGGTGACCTGTCCAAATTACACGATTATTTGCAAAATATACATCTGACAAAGGATTAATATCCAGAATATATAAGGAACTCAAACAACTGTACAAGAAGAAAACAAGCAACCCAATTAAAAAATGGGCAAAAGAGCTAAGTAGGCATTTCTCTAAGGAAGATATACAAATGGCCAACAGACATATGAAAAAATGCTCAACATCACTCAGCATCCGGGAAATGCAAATCAAAACCACACTGAGATACCATCTAACCCCAGTTAGGATGGCTAAAATCCAAAAGACTATGAACGATAAATGCTGGCGAGGCTGCGGAGAAAAAGGAACTCTCATACATTGTTGGTGGGACTGCAAAATGGTGCAGCCTCTATGGAAAATGATATGGAGGTTCCTCAAACAATTGCAGATAGATCTACCATACGACCCAGCTATCCCACTGTTGGGAATATACCCAGAGGAATGGAAATCATCAAGTCGAAGGTATACCTGTTCCCCAATGTTTATCGCAGCACTCTTTACAATAGCCAAGAGTTGGAACCAGCCCAAATGCCCATCATCAGATGAGTGGATACGGAAAATGTGGTACATCTACACAATGGAATACTACTCAGCTATAAAAACGAATGAAATACTGCCATTTGCAACAACATGGATGGACCTTGAGAGAATTATATTAAGTGAAACAAGTCAGGCACAGAAAGAGAAATACCACATGTTCTCACTTATTGGTGGGAGCTAAAAATTAATATATAAATTCACACACACACACACACACACACACACACAAACCGGGGGGGGGGAAGAAGATATAACAACCACAATTATTTGAAGTTGATACGACAAGCAAACAGCAAGGACATTGTTGGGGGGGAGGGGGGGAGGGAGAAGGGAGGGAGGTTTTGGTGATGAGGAGCAATAATCAGCTACAATGTATATCGACAAAATAAAATTTTTAAAAAAATTACACAATTAATAACAAAAGTCTGAGATCTTTTCACAATACTCTAGTGCCTACCATCACTGAAAACAGAGAAAATCTCAGTAGACGGTAACGATGAATACTGCTGCTTAAGTTTCAAAATAAAAATCATGTAAAGAATACATAAGCCCAATAGGTAATATTTTTAAAGTGTAAAATAAAATTTCCAACCTCAGAGAACTTTAAATCTAATCTGGGATTTAAAAATAAGACTTATGGGCCGAGCCCGTGGCGCACTTGGGAGAGTGCAGCGCTGGGAGCGCGGCGACGGTCCCGCCGCGGGTTCGGATCCTATATAGGAATGGCCGGTGCACTCACTGGCTGAGTGCCGGTCACGACAAAGACAAAAAAAATAAAAAATAAAAAAATAAAAATAAAAATAAGACTTATAAAGTAACTGTAGAAAAAAAGACAACAAAATTGACGCCTCAATCAAGTGTTTCAGTAGTTCAGAAAATGAGAGCATTATAAAGGCTACAAGAAACTTTATTTAAAGCAAACATCTCACAAAATACTAAGAAGGATTCAAAATTGAGACATATCTGGGACATTAATTTGATTACTTCCACAGGCTACAAAATGGTTTCATGTTACATACATTGCTTTTTGAAGAGCAGCTGATCTCTAATTGACCATGAAGTTACACTGAGTTCTGCTTGTTTATTTTCCTTGTTTTTGTGATATTAATTTCCTGTAAGCTCCAAGAACAAAATTGCCTTGTCTAATGCTCACCTGACTGTCTGAACATGTTTGTCACAATGATGCTTCCATAGATATGCTGTTCTTTTCACATAGTTGCACATTCTCTTTCAAAATGAAACACAGCTTTCTATGATTTTTTAAGAAATAAAATGTTCCAAATTCAGTTGTGGAAACTTTAAAACCTTATCTGGATCATTTCTTTCCCTCATTCCCTAGATGTGACCTTTAAAATATATCTTTCCCACCCATCTTTTTATATATAATACTTATGAACAATACAGTATCATAAACAATACAGTACCATTCCGTTGTATGCACTTCTAAAATTACATAAATGGTGTCATAATGTACTTACCCTTCTGTCACTTTCTTTTGTCACTCAACAATATGTGTGTAAAATTGGTTAATTTTCTAGAATAGTAAATGAGGTTTATTGATTTATTATACTTTATATGTTTTACAGTCTTCTGAATATTTCATCATTTATCCATCCAGTCCCCAAACGATGAAAATTTGGATTGTTACTGGTTTTGGTTTTGGTTTTTTGGTTTTGGTTTTCACTATTACAAAGTGTTGCAATCAAAATGTCTATGTACATTAAATGAAAACTCTAGAGTTCATAACTACATGTGGAAATTGCTGAGCTCACAGAAATATGCCTAAATACACATACAAAATGTTTACTGCAGCACTGTTTACAAAGCCAAAAATTAGATATGCTCAAATTATATCCATTAATAGTAGAATAGATATATAAATTTCAATACATCTATGCAATGCAGTTAAAAAGAATGGGATAGATATATATGCACTGATACAGAAAGATTCCCAAAATTGATTGCTTAGTAAAAAAATCAAGTTACAAAACTATACAAGAGTACTTCAAAAAGTTCATGGAAAGATTCAATATTATCTTTTAATTCTATTTTTCTATGACCTTTTTAAGTACCTTCATGTATAAAATTATCCCATTTTTATAATAAATGATAAAAGTTAATAATATGTACCATACACAGAAAAAATTAGACTATTTAAGAAATTCATGTCAATGATTATCTATAACATATGGGATGAATTTGTATTTTCTCTGTTTTCTATTTCTGTAGTGCTAGATGTGCATTATTTCAATTTATACTTATAACCCAAATAAATATATAAATACAATTTATTCTTATCCTGACAATGGAACATGTTGATTTTATGACCATTAATATTCTTTATAAGGATCATTTCTTCCACTAATTCCTAGCCCGTTTCTATTTTCATCACAAACAAGAGGCTATATTTACTTAGATTACTGAAATCTCCTTCCTGCTATGTCTTGAGATTTCTCCAACTTAAAATTAATTACATTCACTAATACTGCTTTTACCAAGAGCCTTTCTGGCACTCCCAGATCTGGATAATTATCATATTATCATAATTACCTTCTAGATTAATTATGGGATTTTGATATAATCATAAAAGTTTAAAGAAAGTATACAGTAAGAAAGGAGAGTTGTGCATCGTGGAAAAATTTATTTGGATGCCTAACCAAGTTTCCTTAGGGTGGCGTTTACTTGGGAAAATTAACCATTACACAGAAATCAGACTCTTATTCTCAAAGAATTATAAAAAGTAAGTAATCTCCCTACTGTTCCTAAATTGATCCCAAGTGAGTACTGATTCATGCTAAATAAAGCTCACAGAGAATTATAAATATGCAGTAAGCAGCTATTCACCAGGCACTATGTGCAGAGAATTGAACATATTGTACTAAATAAGACAGATCACCTCAAAGTCCAAAACTGTACCTAAACCAGGTGGGGATAAGGCTCTTGGGTATAATGCATTCATTACAGCTCCTGGGTGCAATTCCTTCCACCTATAGACCTGTGAAACTAAAGACAAAAGTTATCTCCCCTAAAACCCCCAACATACAATGGTAGGACATGCACAGCATAACATCTATAGACATTCTAGATCAAAAAGATGGGGGAAGGAAAGTAAAAAGGAGTCACTGTTCCAAAGCAGTTTTGAAATCCAGTGAGAAAATAGGAGTTTCTTGATTTGGTTTCAAGGCCAGGGAATAATTCTCCTTGGGTTTCAGCTTCAGTTTCAGAAGGCTCCATCCTTCTTTGTTCTGCCTCTGAGTCATCCTCCCTTTTTCATGAAAGGTAACACATGTTTGTAACCAAGTAGTTTTATCAGGTTGCTTCCTGCCAATAGAATTTGGGAGTTTGACTGCCTTCTTTCCTCTTGTATTATTATTATTGTCTTCTGTCCCTTTCAGGCCAAGGTGTCAGTGTTTCTGCTGAATTTCTCAAGAACTCTGTGGGTCTCCCAAGGATTACACAGGGATTCACACCACAAGAGAAAAGCAATATCCACAGATGTTTTCAGGATTACACCTTTTCTATATCTTGCCTCCTGCTGAGATGGCTGAAAGACAATGCTCTTAAGCCTCCTAAAGGCCATAGTGTTTGCTTAAGAAGATCGGTGAGGAATACCCTTAATCTTTTGAAAGGATTTTTGCGTAAATACTCTATGAGAATATTCTGACATTTTTGGTATTTCTGAATTTTAGCAAAAGGTTGTACAGTCAAACAATCAACCATTTCTCAATGCAATACTTTGGCAGCCATTTCTGAATTTTAGCATCTTTTGCCATCTGGAGAAGCTGTGAATTTTCAGTCATTCGATCCTAGTTCATCTTGTTTAACATTTCTTCCTTCAGTTTATCTTCCTCCTCTTGCATTCAGTTATAAGCAGCAAGAGAAAACCAGGCAGCAATTTTGATAGTTTGCTTATATTCAAGTTCATTGTTTACAAGTTCTGCTTTCCACATAATGGCAGAACACACAATTTCACTAATTTTTCTGCCAGTACACAACAAGGATCTCTCTTCCTCTGTTTCCAATAACATGCTCCTCACTTCTAAGCCCTTAACAGAAGTATTCTCTAAGTCCAGATTTCTGGTAAGGGTCCATTAATGGCAATCCAGGATTGCTCTGTCATCTCCCTGAAAAATTTTCCACTCTCTGCCTACTGTCCAATTCCAAAGTTGCTCCCATACTTTAGGTATGTGTTACATATAGCAGCACACCTTTTGGAACCCAACTCTGAGTTACTTGCCTATTGCTGCATAACATATTAGCATAAATTTAGCAGCTTAAAACAACACTCAGTTATTTTACCCCAGTTTTCAAGAGTCAGAAGTCTGGGCACAACTCAGTCTTCTGCTCAGGCTCTCCAAAGCTGTGTTCAAAGTGCAGGCTGCATTATGGTTCTATGATTCTTATCTAGACTTTTGGATTCTCTTGCAAGCTCATTCAGGTCATTGGAAGAATTCAGTTCCTTGCAGCTGTGGAATTGAGTTTGTATAGGCTGCCCCTCTCCACAGGCACTTTATGACATGATTCTTTGCTTTCTTCCAGGCCAGCAGGAGTCCACCTCCCTTTAAAGGACTTGCCTGATTAGGAAAAGCCCATCCAGTAAAATCTCTCCCTTAATTAACTTAAAGTCAACTGATTAGGGACCTTAATTACATGTGAAAATCCCTCTATATGTATATATTTCTATGAGTTAGGAAGAAAACTACCACTTCAGTCCCCGCTTCTCCATCATGATCCATGCCCATACACAAACACATACCTAGTTATAGATCATAAATCTATAAATCTTTCTTAAAATATGTCGATATGGCTGTGTGATTTTCTCTAGCACTATAGAACACTCTTGGTTTAGCATCAGAGAATTTTGGTAGTGGAACTAATCTGAAGAAAGAGGGTAAGAAAAGATCACCAGAGGATTATCAACATGAAGCAGCAAGAGACATTCAGGGGAGGAAGAGTCTCCACCAGCCACTCAGAGTTGATAAAAGTATCAAGACCAAGACAATGATACAGTTAAGGGCAGCCAATCGTCATGCTGTAGAACAGAAATCTCAATAAAAGGGCTTCCTAAGAAATTCTTAGAAGAGTGTACCGCTCTTACCCGACACTTTAACTAACCAGGAAGTGCTACTCAGAAAAACCTTTTAGAAAAGAGCTTGTCAACTGAGACTGCACTTGATCTGGAAAAGGATGGGGCAGCTGAGGCACCTGAGTCAGGCCCCTCACCCAGCACCACCTTCTACTGTGTGCTTTTCAGACGTGACATCAAGGACAACTTCTTATTCTATATTGACCAAGATTCAGTGGTTAAATGAGATGGCAGTCCTGTTGTATTCATTCCCTATAACTGCTGTAATTAATTACAACTTATTGGCTTCAAAAATCCACAAATTTATTATTTTACTGTTCTGTAAGTCAGAACTATAAAGATCAAGGTGGACTAAATCAAAGTGTCAGCAGTGCTACATTCCTTCTGGAGGCTCTAGGAGAATGTGTGTTCTTGTCTTTTCCAGCTTCTAGAGGAGACCTGTATTCCTTGGCTCGTGTTCCCTTCCTGCACCTTCAAAAGCCAGCAGCATAGCATCTTCAAGTCTCTCTCCTACTCTGACATCCCTACCTCCATCATATAAGGATACTTATGACAACATCAGGCCCATCTATATTACCCAGGATATAATCTTGTCATCTTAAAATCCTTAGCTTAATCATATCTGCAAAGTCCATTTGTCATGTTGGGTTAACATTTAACAGGCTTCAGGGATTAAGATGTAGACATCTTTGTGGAGTCATTATTCTGCCTACCACAACTGTCAAAAGTCTTTCTAATATTCAAACGCAACCAGTTCATTTGGCTGTTGACAAAAATCCTTAGTAATGTTTTAATGTTTGCTTATAAAGTTTATTGCAATATATTTCTACAGATTCTTATATTATGTGAGAAAATCATTAAAGGAATCATAATTAGCAAATATGATTAGCTAACAGAAATTGTTAATATGTTTTTAAGGAGTTGTTTCAAAGCATTCACAAAGCATTAGATCTATCCTTATAATTTCATTTAAAGTAAGTGAAAGGTTTCATTCAAGGCATTTTCATACATGCAGTGGTTTAAGTGGTTTTCCCTACATCACTCAGGGAAAAATACTGTAGGAGTTGTGAATAGAACTCAGCTTCCCTTATTCCCATTCAGTAGCTTAAAAGGCCAGGAATAATGGTTGCAATGATTCATACTGATTATCTAGTGCCTCTTCTCCAAAGCACTGCAAATCCACAAGAGAAATCATCATAGAGACATTAATACGCCTTTGGTTAGTTTTTCTACCTCTTGGTTTCAGTGAAGCTTTAATGAAGTATAGCGAACACGCAGCAATCTATTGGGGAAATCTACTCAACCTTGAGTTGTTTCATTTGAATTTCCAATAGGTTTGGAAGGTCTCAAGTAAGCATGGCTTGAAATTTTAAAAATATATATTGTTAACCTGACAGGTAAAAACAAAAAGTAGAAGAATAGTGGATGTGCTGTCTGAGGACTCTAATTACAGGTGCGCTGACAGCAGTGTAGTGAGAGGCTGCAAACTGCATGGCAGGAAGAGCTGGGAGTCAGACAGAAATTGGTTGGAATCTCAATTCTTCTGCTTACACCAGCTGTAATCTTGAACAAGCTATATAACCTCTCAGATTCCTCCTCTTAAAAAACAATAATAGCTGTCTTGTAGAGTAGATATAAAGATTAAAGATAATATATGTAAAATACCTGGCACATAAAAGCACTTGATATCTTTCCTACTTAGGAATAAACTAAAATGTAGGAACAGACTTTTCTGCTAAAAGTGTTTGTAGTGGATGCTTTGGTGTGCTGCCCAGATTCAGCTTCAGGGAGGAAGGATTTATTCTCCAAGCTGCTGGAAGTGATGCTAATGGAAAACTCTGTTGTCGGCCTTCATAGGGATTGCCCGTGCTGAAAAGAACATCCTAACCCAATGTCCACTTCATTCAGGGTGACTTGCCTCCAGTGAATAACCAAAAGGTCCATCATCCCAGATCAGAACTTGCCATAAATCAAAAACAGACTGAGATTTCATCTCACCCCAGTTAGACTGGCCATTACTAAAAAGGAAGAGAATAACAGATGCTGGCAAGGATGTGGAAAAAGGGGAACCCTCTTACACTGCTGGTGGGACTGTAAATTAGTGCAGCCACTATGGAGAACAGTATGGAGGTTCCTCAAACAACTACAGATAGAGCTGCCATAAGATCCAGCAATCCCACTGCTGGGTATGTACCCAAAGGAATGGACATTTTCATGTTGAAGGGATGCCTGCACTCCCATGTTTATCGTGGCCCTATTCACGATAACCAAGAGTTGGAACCAACCTAAATGTCCACCAGTGAACGGCTGGATAAGGAAAATGTGCTCTATATACACAACGGACTATTACTCTGCCATCAAAAAAGAATGAAATTCTGCCATTTGCAGCAACATGGATGAACTTAGAGAAAATTATTTTAAGTGAAATAAGCCGGGCACAGAAAGAGAAATACCACATGTCCTCACTCGTAAATGGGAGCTAAAAAAATTAATGAATACATAAAAAAAGAAAAAAATATATAACAATCACAATAATTTATTGAACTTTCAAAAGGAGAGAACAGAACTGAGGCCATCAGAGGAGGGAAAGGGGCAGGGGGAGGGAGGGTGAGCAAAAAATTGGTAAAGGGTCACAAAAAATGATTACATTGTGTAATATAGAATATACTAATTAATTTGATTTGAGTATCACATATTGCACACAGGTATTTATACTCAATGTGGTACCCCACAGATAGGTACAATAAATTATATTTCAATAAATTTTTTTTTTAAAAAGAACTTGTTATAGGGTTGTATTGTCATAAGGCTTCTGTTGAGACTGCCTACCAGCTCAGCTTCTCCTTCTGTCCCATCTTGCTTCCTCCTTTCATTTCCCTTCCACAGATATTGATCTCATGTATAAGCCTCCTATATCCTAGTCTGACTTGAGAGTTAGTTTACCAGGTGATATGGTTTGAATGTTTGTCCCCTCCAAGTACATATTAAAGCTTAATCCCTATATGTTATTTGAAAGGTGGGACCTTTAAGCAGTGATGGGATCGTGAGGGCTATGTCTTCATGAATGGATTAATCCATTCATGTATTAATGGGTTAGTGGGTTAATGGATTATCACAGGAGTAGACTGGTGGCTTTATAAGGAGAGGAAGAAAGCACATGGATGCTAAGCCCTGTGGATATGTGATACTCTGCACTGCCTCGGGATGCTTTAGAGAGCCCCCACCAGGAAAACAGCCCTCACCAGGTGCGCCCCTCAACCTTGATTTCCTAGCCTCTAAAATGTTCAGAAATACATTTTTGTCTTTATAGACTACCCAATTTTAGGTATACTGTTATAAATAACAGAAAACTAGTACACTGGGGAGCCCCATCCAGCAACAGTTGTTCATATAGACCTTACCACCATCCTTCCCCACAAGGGCACAAACCCATATGACACTCGCAAGCATATGTGGGTTGCTCTGGCCAGGCTTGAAGAGTTAGGATGCTTAAGCCTTGAACCTTGCTTCCGCTGTCATTTAACAAGGAGACAGAGTAAGTGGGAACTGTCTATCCCAGCTCTATTTTACCCCATCTAAACAACTTTCACTCACCAGTTTGTGTAAAGATTCAGCCCGTCACATTAGAATGTTGCTTATCTCACAAATGAGGAAATTTTAATACAATCTCTATATAGTAAATAATATTAACAATTATTAATATTGTTCTAGAGCTTTATAATATTCCATTTTTAAAAAAGAGAGGATTAATGAAACAAGATTGGCAAAATGTTGATTACTGTTGAAACTGGGTGATTACTAAATATAAGTTCATTACAATATTCTCCCAACTTCTGTGTATGTTGAACTTTTCCATAATAAAATAGTGAATATTTATATTCTTTATAAAAGTACATGAGTTATACATTATAAAAGTGCACATAAAGCATGTACTTTAAAGATCAACTTTTAAATAGGTTTAATAATATATTTAAATTCAGTTCTGCTTACATCAAGCAAATAAATCTATCAAAATATAGAAAATTCATATTTTCTAAAGGAGACAAAATAAGACTTGCTAGGCATCTTGCCAAATAGTTCTTAAATTTATTTTTTAAAAATTGCTGAGGCTTTCTTTAAAAGCAAACCCTATAAGGCATTTCAAACCAAATTTTTATTTTGAGAAATTTACTTTTCATATTAAAGTACAGCATGCAGCTGCACTGTGCATTATACAAATTTTTAGATTATAAAGACTTTATAATGTGACAGCAAATTATCCCAATTTTAAAAAGCTCAACTTTCTAAATGTCTTTTTTTGAAAATAATTCATGTGAGTTATCAAAACATGTTTATAAAATCTAGCCAAACCATGCCTTTCTTTCTCCTCAACCCTTAAAAAGACCCTGAAGACTCAACAACTGGTGCCAACTGGGCTATTTAAATCTTGGTCAAAACAATTACGTTCTACGTATATAATGATTAAGAATTAGTTAGAATCACAGTAAGTAAAGTATTGTCCGACTCAGGTATTCAGTCTGTGTAGAGCAGTATCATTTCCGTCTAACTCCAAGTATTTATTTTAAGTATGCCATGATAAGGAAACTCAGAGGGCCCCAATAAACTCCACAAACATGTTTCCTGTATTTGTATTCTTCTATGTTTGAAGGTCTTTCTAAATTTTAAGTTCTCATCCATTTGAAGTGATTTGATCCAGCCCTTTGCGGAATGCTATTATTCAGGAAATGATTCTTTCCGAAGGAACTTAATTATTTCAATAATCATAAAGCTGCACTAAGAGATTTCTGTAGCAAAGGTCATTATTATATCCAGGTATTGTTTATATCAATAAGGCCTGGTATATCTGAAACAAAACAAGGGACTAGAGCATGTTAAGGACAAAGACATAAATGATGTGAATTAGGAGCAGGTCTAACAGCCTATGAAGGCTGAATTTTCAAAGCATTTTACCTAGCTCTCTGGACTACCTCCAAATAAACACACCAGCCAATAAAATCTAAATATGTATAAAATATATGCACGTTGAGCCCAGTCATATAGGAAACATGACAGGTTTAGAAGAATTTGTGTAAAATAAAATGGAAAGAGATGCGATGACAATCAGGAAAACTAGGTTCTAGTACTAGGTTTGTCACTAACTTGTTCTATGATTCGGGGCATTTTACCTCTCTGGCTCTCAGTTTCTCCATCTGTAAGATGAAAGCTGCTAACAGTTATTATATTCCAGTATGTAGGAATCAAGTATTACACTTTCAATGTTAATAAGTAACCTTAAAATTTTTAAGCAATCAATTAACATAATTTTGAATTAAAATTGAACCAAAAATTAAAAATTTCAATGAAATTTTTCTAAAAGTTGAAAATAAGTGTTACTTATTAATAAGAGTTTAAGCGTTCAGTTTCCCATACTACACTTTTCTACAGCTTTCTGAAACAATATGAGATTGACCGTATGCCAGGCAGTCCATACAACAAGTGCTCTGCAATCCTGGCTCTAAAGTAACCTGACAATTGAAATAGTATTAGCCAGGCAATTTTATATTTCAAATTAAGACTTCTTAATGTATAACTAAGTTAAAATTATACACTGCAATCTATAATACCTGAAAATTTAATTTTAACCACAGTGTAAAAAGTTTTAAGTGTTACATTCTAGGTATGTGTGGGTTTATTCAACAGAGAAACTACTTCAGGCTAGTGCAATTAATATAAAATTTCATACTGTAATATAATTTTGAGGTAACATTAAATTGGTAAAACCCAGGTGGTGAGCCTAAAAATCCAAGATAACTACAGATACAAGTAATTAATTTTGCATATGTAATAATAATAATAGCAACTACAGATGAGTGTGAGGTTTTAATTTATACAAATAATTCTGTTTCAATAATATCAAATATATAATATGTCACGCTCTCATTCTTACAGTATTTTTTAATGTGTTACATCATTCAAGTCATAACAACACTATTTAGGCATGATTGTCTCCATTCATTATTATCATCTTCATTTTATGGATATGGAAATTGATCAGATACAACTTTTTAAAGAGCAAATAGGATGGAGGTAACATGTTGCTAACTAAGTCAGGGCTACTTGTTAAGATTCCCGTGCTAGTAGAGTCTCAGTCAGAAAATCATAACAAGTACTGAAGATATATTTAGGCCATAAATAGATTTTTCAGCATCTATTGATTTACTAATATAGACTTTTTTCCTTAATTTATCGATACAATGAATTATACTGATTGATATCCTGATGATCAACCATGTGTCCATTCCTGGAATAGATTCTACCAGAATATGGGTTTGATTAAATTTCTGTATTCTTTTATAAAAGTATGTAAACATGCATTAATGTGTGAGATGGCTAATTTAAAAAAAAATTGGTGCTATGTTAATTGGGTTTAGGGATCAGCATTGTGCTAGCTTAAAAAATGAATTTTTTTATCTTTTTTCTATGGCGAGGAATAACTTAGAATTCATAGCTCATAGTGATGCTCACTCACCATAATCACTCTCTTTTGTCTCTTTATTGCATGTACCTGAAAAATCCCAACCCTGGCTATATCTGACTCTCTGCCTATTCAATACAGCTTCACACAGTTGGGAGAAAATTGTATTTCCCACTCTCCAAGACGACTGTCTCAGACCTTCTTTTTTCTCCTCCAGCACACCATTTCCCATATCACTCTCGATCAATAACCATGTTTATTATTTCACTGAAAAATAAAAGCAAAAGAAAACCTCCTCGTTCTCTCAACAGTAAATCTGAAAATCTATTTGTATCTGGATGCATACACTCCAATTTCACTCCTTCACAATAGATGAATAGTCTGTGTTCCTCTAGTGAGTTCAATACTTCATTCTACTCACCTTATCAGGACTTCAGTCCTGTAAAATAAAAATGTTTAAAATTTGTCTCATCATTGTTTTTTCACTTGCTACTTGTAGAAGCTTTCCCTTCAAGACAGGTACTAATTCCCCTCAAATGGCAGAAGTATTGCCTACAGAAAATTTACAGGAATTGCCTCGGCAAAGAAAACTCCCCCTCTCAGGTGACATCAAACATCCCGTGGTTCATCTGTGGGGTGATTCAAAGGTCCAACCCATGGCCTCAGTTGAGTTTTTTTCCTGAAGAGTCATCTCAGTTTCAGAGATTTATGAGGGATCAGATAAAATCTCTGTTACAACTGCGTAACGGGTCAATTTCTTCTTCTGTCTAATCTTATTCCCTTCACTCCCTTATTGTATTATTGTCAAGAGCACTTCTCCCAATAAATCATCTGCATGCAAATCTCCATCTTAAAGTCTGTTTTCTGGGAAACCTAAACTATGACAATTGTTGCCAGGGAATTGGATAGGAATCCTCAACAGTAAAACATCTTAGTAGAGAGGCTAAATTAGCCCTAGAGTAAGGGTTACAGTGGACCCAACTTAGCAAAGCTTAAAAGCCAATACAGCTTTTATACAGCTACCAAAATCAGACAAAGACATTAATTAAAACAGCAGACCAATATTTTCCATGAATATGTACACAAAAAATCCCAAACAAATATTAGCAAGTGAAACTTAACAATATAAAAAGAGGATAATATATTATGACCAAGTGAGGTTTATCCTTGGGAAAGCAAGGTTGGGTCAGCATTTGAAATTAATCAATGAAATTCTTCATATTAAGAGAAAAAAATCCTATAATCATTTTAATAGATGCAGAAAAAGCATCCAACAAAATTGAACATACATTCATGATGAAAAACTCTCAGCAACTCAGGAAGAGGAAAACTTCCTCAGCTTGACAAAGGACATCTATGAAAACCTTAAAACTAACATCACAATGGTAAAAAACTAAATATTTCCTTCCTAAGATTAGGAAAAAACAAGGATGCTCACTCTCAAAACTTTCATTCACCATTGTACTGGAGGTCCTAGCCAGTACAGTGAGGCCAGGACAATAGATAAAAGGCATACAGATTAGAAAGAAAGGAACAAAACTGTCTTCATTTACAGATGCCATTATCATCTGCAAAGAAAATTCTAGAGAATCAACAAAAAAGATACTAGAACTACTAAGTGAGTATAGTAACTTTGCAACATACAAGGTCAATATGCAAAATCAAATATATTTCTATATTCCAGCAATAAACAATTAAAAATTAAAATTAATAAAACCTATTTACAATAACATCCCAAAATATGACATACTAGGAATAAATTTAGCTACAGAACATTGCTCAAAGAAATTTAAGAAGATCTATATTAAGAGAGAAAGTATCATGCTCATGGATCAGAATATTGAACATTTATAAGATGCCAATTCTTTCCAAATTGACTTATAGATTTGGTACAATCCCAGTCAATATCCCAGAAGGTATATTATAGAAATTGACAGCCTAATTCTAAGATGTGAAGAATCTAGACTAGCCAAAACACTTTGAAAAATAAGAACATATTTGGAGGACTAACACTAATTGATTTCAAGACTTACTATAAAGCTAGAGGAGAGGAGTGATCAAAACAGGACGGGTATTGACATAGAATAGGCATATAGATCAGAGGAATAGAATAGAGCACCTAGAAATAGACATACCAGATATATAATCATTTGATTTTCTACAATGGTACCAAGGTTATTCAATAGAGCAATGATAATACTTTCAACAATTTGACTAGAACATTTGAACATCCAAGTGTAAAAGAAATGAATCTCAAACCTTACCTCACACCATACATAAAAAAAGATTTTTTTAGCTGAGAATTTTTTTAATTGATTATGCATATTCGAGGGGTACAAAGCTGATTGTCACCACCTGTGCCCAAGATGTGATGATCAGATCAATACTATCAGCATGCCCATTACCCTAAATTGTAATTATTCCCCATGTTCCCCACCCAGTTACTCCCCAGCCTCCCTTACCAACCTCCTCTCCACCCCTGGCAACCCTAGGTATGCTCTCTCCCTCTACAAGTTCAATGCACCCCTGTGGTCTTTCTTTCCTTCCTTCTTTCTGTCTTAGCTCTCACTTATGAGTGAGTACATGCTGCACTTTTCCCTCTGTGACTGGTTTATTTCCTTAACATAATTTTCTCCAAGCTCATCATTGTTGCTGCAAATGGTAGAATTTCATTCTTTTTTATGGCTGAGTAATATTCCATAGATACATCCATTGATGCACGTTTAGGTTGTTTCCATATCTTGGCTATTGTAAATAGAGCTGTGATGAACTTGGAAGTGCAGGTATCCCTTCAAGATGATGATTTCCATTCCTTTGAGTATATGCCTAGAAGTGGGATTGCTGGATCATATGGTAGATCTATCCGTAGTTGTTTGAGAAACCTCCATGCTGTTTTCCATAGTGGTTGTACTAATTTACATTCCCACCAACAGTGTAGAGAGTTCCCCTCTCTCCACATCCTCACCAGCACTTGTTATTTTCAGTCTCTTTGACTATAGCCAGTGTAACTGGGGTGAGATGATATCTCAATGTGCTTTTAATTTGCATTTCTCTCATGATTAGTGATGCTGAGCATTTTTTTATGTGTCTGTTGGCCATTTGTATGTCTTCCTTTGAGAAATGGCTATTCAGCTCCTTTTCCCATTTTTCAATTTGGTTATTTGTTTTTCTACTGTGTGGTTGCTTGAATTCCTTGTATATTTTGGATATTAATCCCTTGTCAGATGTATAGTTTGCAAATATTTTCACCCATTCTGTAGGTTGAAATGTACAGCAGACCTAAATATAGGCACTAAAGTATTAAATTTCTAAAAGAAAATATACAGTAAAATCTTTGTAACCTTCGCTTAGGTAAAGTTGTCTTAGATAAAATACATAAAGTACAAACCACAAAAAAATTAAAACTTGAAAATCACCAAAATAAAAGATATTTTCTCTTAAAAAAAAAACAAGTTATGAAAATGAAGAGTCAAGCCATAAACCTGAATTACATATTTGCAAAAATATACACCCTATAAAACACTTGTATCTATAACATACAAAGAATTTTTACAACTCAATAATGTGGTAACCTACTTGATTTTAAAAGAATGGTCAAAAGTCTTAAATAGACACTTAATCTCCTACTCAACATAGTGTTGAAAGTATTAGCCAGAGCAATCAGAGAAAAGAAGGAAATAAAGGGCATCCAGATTGCAAAAGATGAACTCAAAACTGTCCCTGTTTGCAGGTGATATGATCCTATATATTGAACAGCCTAAAGCCTCTACCAAAAATCCTGTAGAGTTGATAAATGATTTCAGCAATGTGGCAGGATCCAAAATCAACACACAAAAATTATTAGCATTTTTGTACTCCAACAGTGAACATGCAGGAAAAGAAATCAAGAAAGCTAGCCCATCTACAATAGCCACCAAAAAATTAAAATACTTAGGAATAAAGTTAACCAAGGATGTGAAAAATCTCTACAAAGAGAACTACAAACCACTGTTGATGGAAATCAAAGAGGACACAAGAAGATGGAAAGATATCCCATACTCTTGGATCAGAAGAATTAACATTGTGAAAATGTCCATATTACCCAAAGTGATCTACAGATTCAAAGCAATCCCCATCAAAATTCCAATGACATTTTTCTCAGAAATGGAAAAAAACTATCCAGAAATTTATATGGAATAACAAAAGACATGAAAAACCAAAGCAATCCTGAGCAAAAAAAAAAAAAAAAAAAAAAAAAGCTGGAGGCATAACACTACCTGACTTTAAAATTTACTGCAAAGCTATAATAACCAAAACAGCATGGTACTGGCATAAAAACAGACACACAGATCAATGGAACAGAATAGAGAACCCAGAAATCAACCCATACACCTACAGCCATCTGATCTTTGACAAAGGCACCAAGTATACACATTGGGGAAGAGACTGCCTCTTCAGCAAATGGTGCTGGGAAAACTGGATATTCATATGTAAGAGAATGAAACTAGACCCACACCTCTCACCATATGCCAAAATCAATTCAAACTGGATTAAAGAATTAAATAAACATCCTGAAACAATAAAACTCCTTAAAGAAAACATAGGGGAAACACTCCAGGAAATAGGAGTAGGTACAGACTTCATGAATAGAACCCCAAATCACAGGCAACCAAAGGAAAAATAAACAAATGGAATTATATCAAACTAAAAAGCTTCTGCACAGCAAAAGAAACAATCAACAGAGTGAAAAGACAACGAACAGAGTGGGAAAAAACATTTGCAAAATATACATCTGACAAAGGATTAATATCCAGAACATACAAGGAACTCAAACAACTTTACAGCAAAAAAACAAATAACCCAATTAAAAAATGGGCAAAGGAGCTGAATAGGCATTTCTCAAAGGAAGATATACAAATGGCCAACAGACACATGAAAAAATGCTCAACATCACTCAGCATTCAGGAAATGCAAATCAAAACCACTTTGAGATACCATCTCACTCCAGGTAGGATGGCTAATATCCAAAAGACTGAGAACAATAAATGCTGACGAGGTTGCGGAGAAAAAGGAACTCTTATACACTGTTGGTATGACTGCAAAATGGTGCAGCCTTTATGGAAAATGGTACGGAGGTTCCTCAAACAATTACAGATAGATCTACAATATGACCCAGCTATTCCACTGCTGGGAATATACCCAGAGGAATGGAAATCATCATGCTGAAGGGATACCTGTACTCCCACGTTTACTGCAGCACTATTTACAATAGCCAAGAGTTGGAACCAGCCCAAATGTCCATCATCAGATGAGTGGATAAGGAAACTGCAGTGTATCTACACAATGGAATACTACTCTGCTATAAAAAAGAATGAAATACTGCCATTCACAACAACACGGATGGACTTAGAGAAACTTATATTAAGTGAAACAAGTCAAGCACAGAAAGAGAAATACCACATGTTCTCACTTATTTGTGGGAGCTAAAAATAAATAAATAAATAAATATACGAACAAATAAAAGGTGGGGGGAGAAGAAGACCCAACAATCACAACAATTCCTTGAACTTGATAAGACAAGTGAACAGGTATGATGTGGGAGGGGGGGAAGAGGGAGGGGAGAGAGGAACAGGTAAAGGGACACAAATATCAACTACAATGTATATTGAGAAGTTAAAATTTAAAAAAAGAATATATATGAATGGCAAATAAGCACAAGAAAGGAATCTTTACATCACTGATCATTAGAGAAATGCAAAAGACATACCACAACACACCCTTTAAAATGGCCAGTAATAAGAAGGTGGACAATACCAAATCATGCAAAGGATGTGAAGCAGCTGACCTCTTACACATTCCTGACAGAAATGCAAAATGGTATAGCCATTTTGGAAAATGATTTAGTATTTTCTCATAAAGTTAAACATACACTTACCATACGACACAGCAATCCCACATCTAGGTGTTATTCCAAGAGAAGTGAAAACATCTGTCCACACAAAGACTTGTACATGAGTATATAAAGCTACTTTTTTCATAATAGCCAGAAACAATCCAAACGTGTATCATTTTATAAATCTAAAAATAAACTGTGCAATATCCATAAAAAGTAATGCTGCTCACCAGTGAAAAGAATGAACAATGTGGATGAATCTCAAAAACATTATGCTAACTGAATGAACCCAAGACACAAAAGAATGAATGCTATATGATTCTATTAATATGAAAATCGAGACAACACAATTCTATCATGAAAACAAACAGATCAAAGATTGCCCGGCAGGGCAAGGAGGGGATTGTTTGCAAAGGTAAATAAGGAAACTTTTCCAGATGCTGGAAATGTTCTATATCTTGAGGTATACATTTTTCAAACTTTATCAAATTGTATTAGTACAACTGATGAAATTCATTGTATATAAATTATGTGTCAATTCGAAAACAGAAAAATGAAAGTTTCAGGTGCCAAAATAAATATTTGGTATTTATTTTCAGAAAAGTGACAATGGCTATATTTCACAAAATATTTTACCCTACATTTTCCTGAAATATTTGGCCCTCCATTAGTGTATTTAAAGTATTATTTGATTTACATGAAGCTTTGGAGGAACACATCTAAATCTAGATATAAGAAATGTTTATTGTACCACTATCAAAAATAGTGTTTTGTCAGGAAAAAAGTGATCTAAGTTTTAAAGATGATGGAGGAGACAACACATACAGGTCTATTCTCAGATTATTCCACCAATTTTTTGTTGCATATATGAGGATAGTTCAAAGAGTTCATGGAAAAAATAGAATTAAAAGATAGTACAAATCTTTCCATGAACTTTTTGAAATATCCTTACATACTCTATTACTTTGGGAACACCAAAATTAATCACTGTAACCAAAAGTGATTGCATTTGGCTTTTATCCATTGCAAGGGAGAAATACAACTGATTACTCTTGGTATCTGAGCCAAAAAAAAAGCCTAAAGAAACATAAATATAAATGGAAGTATACAAACTGCCATTTCTTTTCCTCAGAGTAGATCTTCAGGATAGGATGGGGAAGGAGGGATTATTATAATTAATTATAAACATTTAAGATTCTCAGTGTGCTAGGTACTCTGCATAAATACATTGGCTGTAAGTTAATGAATGACATTGATTTGAAACACATGACACAGCTTCTTTATATTTCCAACAAATGACTAACACTATTTTATAATCAGTTCTGTTTTTTTCACTAGAATTACTCCATTAATAAGTGACTTTTTAGATCATATGACTATAAAATAAATTATACAATTATGTGAATCGCATGTAAGCAAAGATAAATTCAGGGTGCTTTCTTTTTTTCAATTAATGTCAAGTTGTTTCTTCAGAATATGCAGCATTTTATAAAACTCTCAGGCAAGTTAGATCATAGATCAACAAATATTTATGAAACTCCTATATTCTATGACACTGTATTCCACATGTAGGGTCCCAAGCATTTTAACTTTAGTTGAGGAAACAAGATACTTAAATTCAGGTATACCATTTCTTCAGAGCAACATTGGCACACATCTGTGCCCTTAAATTATTATGCCTATTCAAAATTTACCTGTCAATGTTTAATATATAGCAATGACACTGAAACTGAGGGAAACAAAAAGCCTAAGAAGTTTCTAATGATTCAAGTGATTACAAATGGGGTGATTTTACAATGCTCATTATTGTTCACTGAGATGTGTAATATGCATCCCTAACCTCTTTATATGTTGTTCACTCTCAATTGTTGCTTTTTAGTGAATCAAACATATATTTGATAAGATCTTTTCTAAATTTACTTGTGACCTCGGTAAAGAGAAAATGAGTCCTAAATTAGGGCAGGAACAATGAAAATAGCAGGTCACAGAAAATGCTAAGTATTCTAGCTTCATAACGGTGAATGGTAATGCTTCAAGACAATTTAGGGGGAAATATAAGAAGCTTCACATTTGGACATGTTGCCATATGAGAAAGTTTTGGTGCATCCTGACGACATGATTTTTATTACCAAAGATAGTTTCAAATAAGATTGTAAGCTCAAAAAAAATAGGGAATCTATGGAATAGAATTGTGGTGAATATCAACATTTAAAGACTGAAAGGATAAAGAGGACTCATCCAGTAAAGCAGTTAAAGGAAGAACTAAAAGAGAAATTTGTTGTAGAAAGGAGAGGGAGTGATTAGAATTGAGTGGTTCTTCAGCCTAAGTGTACGAGGGTATTGTGTTGCTATAACAGAATACCTAAGGCTGGGTAATTTATAAAGAAGAGTGGTTTATTTGGCTTACGATTCTGGGACAGCTGCATCTGGCATGGGCCTCAGGCTGCTTCTACTCATGGCAGAAAGTGGCAGGCTGCTGGCAGGTATGAGCAGATCACATGGCCAGAAGAAGCAAGAGAGAAAGAGGAGGTGCCAGTGTTCTTTAAACAATCAGCTCTCAAGGGAACTAACAAAGTGAGAATTAACTCACTACCCCCATCCCCCAGGGAGAGCATTAATCCATTCATGAGGGATCCACCCCCATGACTCAAACTGTCACACTGTGGATCAGAGTTCTGGGAGGACAATACATCCAAATTCCATCAACAAGGTACACTGAGTCAGATATTATAATGTATTACTGGAGAAAGTCTTGAAATATTAAGGCTAAGTATAGTGAAACAATGCAAAGTTAATACAAAAGAACAAATATCTGGAGGGTTCAGCTCTGGGAAATTAAAAAAACAAAAAACAGTAGAATGCTACTACTAAGTTTTCAAGACAAATTACAGTGCACATAAAAATGCTTTGAGCTAAACACTCTTAGAATTAATAAACTGTCTAGATATTCAATATAAATTCACATGATTTATACCTAAGATTCATCTACATTCTACAGAAGGAAAAAAACAAACATTTTCTCCCTTCTTCTAAAGGATTTTTGAACTCTTGGAGAAAGTCTGTAATGATTAATAGAGGGCTGCTAAATATTTGTGTTTATAGAAAAAATTTAATCTTTTACACATAAATATAATACTTCAGGCCAACTATCAATAAAAATTATGTTTTGAGTTTTTTCCCCAGGGAAATTACAAGTTATATTGGATTTTCTAGAGCTTTCCTACGTGAAGCACATCATACTTTAATTAAATGGTTAGCTGGACATAAGGACAGAGTATATGACAGTATTCCAAGCTGTCTCTACTCTCAGCTCACCTTAAGTTTGGTGCCATGATAAATAATCAAATGCCACATCTAATAATCATTTATCAGGGACAATATTTTGGAAATATTAAACCAATATAAATTTCCCCTAAATTATGATGCCTTACACCTCTCGGCCTATTTTATCAAATAGCATATTGGATAAAATTAGGGGACTTTGTGGGCAATGAGACTTGTTCACTTTCCCTGGCACAAACTAGAAACATTTCAAACCTTCCTTAAGGAAACACTGTGTTCAAAATTGTACCGCCCAGGCAGTGGGTTAGAAATGGTTCAGAGAGGGATCTGAGTAGAGAAAGACTTGGAATATCCTCTGTCAAGTCTCCCCAGTCATAGGGATGGGATAGGGAACCAAGAAGTATCTAGATTCCCAAAGCCCTTTGAAGGGTGAACAGAACATAGCCAAAAATTAACAGTTAGTGAACTCAAGTGCTTATGGTCACCAAGTTACTAATTTGAGTCAAGACATGTTTGACTCCAGAGATAATTTTATCTCTCTCCTTCTTGGGATCCTACAATACAAGTAGTTTCTGACTATTTTTAGAAAAGTGAAATTCTCTCATCTAGCATTACCTGCCCTAAGATTTTCAACCCCATCCTTCCTGACTCCATAAAATAATAAGTGCACTTCTTGTCTCTTTAATTGTGGCTACTTCTCATTTCGATATCCTTGCTACTGCTAACCTCCTTTCCATTAGTTCACATACACTGCTAGTTTCAAAACCTAATGAAATTACCTAAATTATCCCTTAATGAAGTATGAAGTATAAATTACCTTTTTTGGAAAATTACTTGGCAATCTATACAAAACACTTTAAAAACAGAAAATAAACCTATGTCCAGGGATTCAATTTTTCTGACAAAATATAATCAAAGATACAAAGATTTATGCATAAAGATAATTCATCAAAACATAATTTGCAACAGCAAACTAATGGAAACAACCTAAATGAATGTTTGGTATGGGTTAGATGACTCAGGAAAAGAGTGAAAATAAGAATCTCAGTAGGAAGTGATTAAATAATCATCATGATACATTTTTATAATGGAATATTATGCAACCATTAAAACATTTACTCACATAGGAATATGAGTAATATATTATGCTGTGAAAAAGGGCAGTATATTTATAAAGATTCCAATTTTGAGTATATATGAAAACATGTATGCTTATGTACATAAATCAACATGAAAAAATGCACAAAAAATGTTAACTTATTTGTTCATTCTTTCAGTGCTCATTCATTTAAAACACACACACACACACACATTTATTTACTATCTAACTTTTCAAAGGAAAAAAGAAATAGCCCCTACCCTATGCAGTTAATGGTCTAGTAAAGAGTGTACATTTAACAAGTAATTTCAACAAAATTATCTTTATGCATTTTTTTGTTTATTCTGTGTCTCTATTATAATTGGAAACGCCATGATTATCACGTTTGTCACTGTTATCCACAGCATTCACCGTAGAGTACAGGATCATAAATATTTCATGAATGTTGAGAAAGGTCAGAGGCTAAGCGAGAGCTTACTGGTGCGGAGACCTAAAGTAATTTAGGAGGTTTGAAAGCTTTTTGGAGAGCAAGTGCCATTTAGAATAAAACCTGAAGAATAAGCAGGAACTAGCCAAGGAAAGAAGTTTGGGAAGACTATTGCAGGTAGAAAATGGCTACAGGTAAAGGAAAAAATGCTATCTCTAGGTAAGGGATTATAGGTGATTTCTTTCTATTTCCATCAATGAACAGGTATTTTTGTGGTAATCAGAGAAACAATATTCTGAACAAAATAGATATAAAGTCTCTCACTTCTTAGAGGTCATCCTGATTCTACATGTTTATTTTCTTACTTTGAATTGTCCCTTAATTAACATACAATACTGAATAAATTGTTGCAAATTCAATGTTCCACTCTAGAAATATCTTATATTTCCTCCTAGATTTTAAGTCCTGTCAGGAAAAATTACACTTTCTTTCTTTCCTTTATTTTGTATCTTCCATGGCACTGGTATTGTGCTGTGTATTTGTGTATTTAAAAGCTAGTTAAATAATATATATATGGTATAAACAGTAATTGAACCCATGAAACCTATAATTCTGATATTATCTGATGACTAGTTATCATTCCAATGACTTTACAGAGCTAGTCTCAGAGGAATCAAGAATTATGAAGTTTCCTTTTAGATATCTTTTTGAAGAAATTCTCTTCATCTCATAAAAATACTTTATACTTGGATTGGAATAAAAATGAATGTTATTTATTAATCGAAAATCTCAGAGACAGATGTTTTTATTTCTTTCCAGGATAAAGAGGAGGGGAAAAATATTCTGATGGTCAAAGTAACCATGACTACAGTTGTCAGATTTATAACAAGTGTTATTTTCATACACTTCATGTTGGTTAAAATAATAATCTATTCTTGAAAATAAAATCTGGTTTTGGTGAACCTTCTCGTCATATGCAACCAAGTTCTTTGAATTAATCACCAATCCAACAATAATTAGCTTTTAGGAGTAATTCTTTTTCCAGTAAATTCCATAGTGTGGAGAACTCTTAAGGGACCAGAAGTGTCCCCAGCCCCCCAAAACATTCAGGATTATTACTTTGGTCACTACTAAGATCATAAATCCCTTTTAACATTGTTTTCTCCATTCCCAAGGGTGAAAAATAATTCTCAGCTTCACCATTCCAGTCCCAGATGTAAAAAGTGGCACAAATTTGATAGGGGCTCTCAGGGAGAAAGAGCCACAGTGCGTCATTAGCTCTGCCACTAGAGACCCAACCCCTCATCAAAGCCAGTGAGTCTTGCTCCCCTGAACAAATGGAATATAGACCCTCACATCTAAAACTGCATTCTAGGCTATGAAATAATCTTTTCCAATTGTTATTTCTACTGTCTAAAACTTCAAACTATCTTCAGACAATATTTCATCTTCTTTGATGACATTTCCTAAATAGAACACATGATGTGTATAGTTATTTAAACTAACACTCAAATGGGCTGAAAATAGGTTGACATTTCCAAAGAACCTCTGTGAGTAAGTAGAGTACATTATCACACTTTAAGACTGGCACTCTGTTCATACTAATATAATAGTGACTTTATTACTAGATACAAGATTTTCCCTATCTGGGTGATTTTAATTCTGTTCATTTTAGCAAAATTTTATGATTAGAACTGTCTTGGTAATTGACCTAAAGCATCTGAAATGCTCTATATTTTGACAGCTAGAAACATGTGAATATGAAATACATCCGCGGAATGGAGGCACAGTTCTACAGTAACACAGTTTGAAGGGAATGAATGGTCCGGTCGTAACAAAGCACCAAGTGGAAAAAAACTGACCACTAAGTCAATAACAGGTGGTGAGGGTATTTCATTCTGCTATCTACTCCACAATTCAAAGAAGGTATCTGATCCAATGTCTGAACAGAGATTGGAAATGAAAAAGAAGTGAAAGAAATTTTATTTTACTTTTTACCCTTGGCCAGAAATTAGAGAGAAGCTTTGGTAACACAGACTATCAAAAGTTTGTTCTGATTCCTTGAACTTGTTAAGACAAGTGAACAGATATGATGTTGATGGCGGGGGAGGAAGGGAGGAGAGAAAAGAAGGAATTGGTAAAGGGACATGAAAATCAACTACGTTGCATATTGATAAATTAAAATAAAAATAAAAGTCTGTTCTGAAGAAGACATGGAGAGGACAAGAGGAAGAGAAGAAACAGAAGATGAAGGTGAAGGTGAAGCTGAAGGAGAAAAAAGACAGTGGACTATGAAAGTCCTCAGGAAGTAAAGTGGCTTGACAGTGATCAAAGAAAACAACAACTTCGATGTCAGAGACCAAATGTAGATAACCGCAGCCAGAACTTTGTGATTCAGAATTTTAGTTTTTTACTGAAAAATGTTTGTCATTCAGAAGTCCAATAAGAGAATTTGTAAAGAATGCCTAAAATCATCTTGTTAATGAAATGGGTAGTCATCAAAAAGGAATCGATGTTCTCTATAATAAATACCACACTATAGCAAATAATTCACTCTTAAAATACAGACGCTCCTGAACTTATGATGGGGTTACATCCTGATAAACTCATCATAAATGGAAAATATCAGAAGTCGAAAATGTATTTAATACACCTAACCTACCAAACACCATAGCTCACCCTGCCCTATTTTAAATGTGCTGAGAACACTTAGATTATTAGCCTACGGTTGGGCAAAATCATCTAACATGAAGCCTATTTTATAATAAACTGTTGAATAGGTCATACAATTTATCAAATACTATACTGAAGTATAGCTTCTGCTGAATGCATATCAATTTCACACCATCATAAAGTCAAAAAATTGTAAGTTCAACCCTTACATTGGATTTGGGGGTGTTCTGAACCATCTTTAGTCTAGAATGCTGACATGTTCTAGAACCTTTTTCTTGCTCAATTAAACTTTGTTAAATTTAATTTGTCTTAGATTTTTTAAAGAAAACAAAATAACCAACCTTTCTTTAGTCCTTTCCAGTTTACAAAGTGTCTGTATGTGCATCATCTTTTGTGCTAACAACTGGCCAGCGTGATGGGTGTTATTTGTCTCTGTCTTCACAGAGAGGCAGCACAGCACACAGTCTTAGATGCTAGAGTCCATGCTCTACCATTGAGTAGTTTGTGACTTTGGGCAAGTTATTTAAACTCTCTGAATCTCATTTTCCTCATGTGTAAAATGGGGGCATATATCTGCCTCATAGGGTTGTTATAAAGTTTAAATGAATCGATAACTGAAGTGCTTGAATGCTGGAGTTAGCTATGAATTCTGCAGATAAAACTCAAGTGTTTGCAAGGATGTGGAGAAATTAGAATCCTTGCACACTGTTGGTGGGAATGAAAAATGGTGCAGCCATTATGGAAAAACTGTATGGAGATTCCTCAAAAAATTAAAAATAAAACTACGAATCCCACTTTTGGGTATTTATCCAAAAGAAATAAAATCACTGTCTCAAAGAGATATTTGCACACTTGTGTTCACTGCAACATTATTCATAATAGCCAAGATGGGAAACAAACTAAATGTTCATCAATAGATGAGTGGATTCATCAGAAAATGTGATATACACACACATACACACTCTCAAACACACACAAGTACTACATGATTCCACTTATATGTAGAATCTAAAATAGTCAGACTCAGAGAAGCACTGAGTAGGTTGCTGGGGGATAGGGAGAAAGGGAAATAGGAGGTTGCTTTTCAATGGGCATAAAGCTTCGGTTATACAAGATGAATAAGTTCTAGAGATCTGCTGTATAACATCATGCCTACAGTTAACAATATTGTACTGTACATTTTAAATTTGAGAGGGTAGTTCTTATGTTAAATGTACTTTATTGCAATAATAAAAAAAATTAAGGCTCATAGAACTGGCCTAATGCTACAGAGTTAATAAATAGAAAGGTCAGGATCAAATTCTAATCTTTTACATGAGGTCCAGCGATTTTAAACAATCCTTAAAATCCAATCCAAATTGGGTAAAGCAATGTATTATTCTTGAAAGAGCACAGACTTTGGTACAGACTTAAGCAAAATAATAGCTCCACCACTTGGGCAGGCCACATAACAATTAGCCTCAGTTTTACTCATCTGTGAAATAGAGAAATTAATACCTGACTCATATGATCATATAAAAATTAAATGAGAACAAGTCCATGAAACCAAGATGAAGGACTTTACAAAACTTAAAATTGATTCTGTACAATATTTGGCTTCATTGGAAAGATTTTAAGGTAAGAGTTCCCAAAGCCTATAATGTTACAGTTACAAGCCACAATTAGAAGGATCTGACAAGTGTGTTCCCTAATTGCAACAGGAGCAACTATTTTGACAAACTCTGAGAGCCTACTTTGGTTTTATTAGAAAATTATGTTAAAAATAGCACAAGTTTTTCCATTTGCCTGTGTATTTTATAAATTTTTTCTAGTAAAAAATGAAAACCAACAAGATGAATGTTGCATTTTAAATGCTAAAATGTACAAAACACATTTTTCATTAAATGAAAAAATCACATCAATATTATTATGTATCAATTTCAGAAAACATAGAACTAATTACGTTCAATTTAACAAATTAACACTGCCATAGTCTAAGCAGTCTAACATCTTTCTTCTAACTGTATGATCTCACACATTAACTCATATTAAAGGAAAAAGTTTCAAATAAATCTTCCTAAACTTTAAAAATGCCCTCCCTAACACTTTTTAACATCTTAATACAATTTAAAACAAAATACATATGGTTTGTGCATAATACATGGCATACATCTTTTATGTGTTAAAACTCAGAAGGATCTAATCCTTCAGTTCTACCAGCTCACTAAATTACAGCCTAAGTTTTTGTAATTGTCAGCAACTAACACAGTTTGATTCTATGGTAAATGTTTATGACATCAATTTAATAGATGCATGTCATGTGTGAAATACAGGCTGCTGGGCTCCAAGACTAGCTATGAAATAATTTTAAAACCAGGAACACCCTTGCCAAAACAAATTATTTAATAGACTCTTTGATATGAATAAACATGTATGTTTTTATATTCAATAAATGTAAGTATATTAGATTCTTAGCACTGCCATACAAAGTACCAGAAACTGAGTGGCTTAAAACAACAGAAATCTATTCTCACACAGTTCTGGAGGCTAGGAGTCTGAAGTCAAGGACCATACTCTGTCTGAAGCTTCTAGAGAAGGATCCTTCCTTGCTTCTAACTTCTCATGGTACCAGCAATCCTTGATGTTCCGTGGCTTGAAACTGCATCACCCCAGTCTCTGCCCCTATCGCCACATGGACTTTTCCTGTGTGTGTGTCTCTCTGTGTCTTCTCTTGTTGTGAAGATACACGTCATATTATATTTAGGACACATCCTACTCCAAATATGTTCTCATCTTAACAAATTACATCTGCAAAAACCTATTTCCAAGTAAGGTCATCTTTTGAGGGTATGATGAACATAAATTTTGGGTGGACATTATTCAACCCATTACAGTAGCTTTATACTTATTTCATGCAATTTTAATCTTTAAAGTATGTTTCAGCTGTAATTCCATAATTGTGAGACCAAAAAAATAAACCTATCTAGCACAAAAATACACATTAGATGTTTTCTAAAAATTACCAATTTTCTCATAGATAAAATGTTTATTACCAGATCAATTAATCCTATATTTAAAAAAGCCAATGCCTCCTCACACTTCTGAACTTTACCCATGTAGATCTTTAGTTTAGCTATATTACTTTGACCTCAGGACAAGGTAAAAAGTCACTACATTGTTGGGATTAGAGTCGGAAACCAGGGAGAAGACCAAGAGAAGATATTGATGAGGACCCATCCCTCTTGAGTTGATTCCCTGGAGTGGAATCACTGGCTTATACGGCAAATCTATGTTTAACTTTTTAAGAACACAAACTGTTTTATCAAATCATCTGTGTCATTTTACATTCCTACAAACAATGCATGAGGGTTCCAGTTTCTCCACATCCTTATCAACACTAAGTATCATCTGTCTTTTTTATTATAGACATTAAAATAACATTGTAATTGCAATCTGCATTCCCCTAATGAACAATGATGTGTCATGCAGTCCGCTTGGTGGTAAGTACAGAAAGATGAATAATACACAATCCCTGTCCTTAAAGCATTTAAAGTCTGAGAAAGAAAGTAAAAAGACAATCACAATGTAGCACATTAAGTGTACTCATATGATTATATCATATCTTTTACTAAATAGTTTTAGGAAATTTGAACATATTCCCTTATGAATAAAAAGTTTTGTGGAGATTCAACTAAACAAACCCAAGAGTATATTCAAGCCATCATCCTGTCAAGTACCTCCTCAGTATACCCTGATCTTTAAAGCAATCATGTAAAACATTCTCTCAACTACTTCATTTTCTTTGAAAGGCATTTGCAGTAGTATGGAGTACAAAATAACCCTGCATTTAAGTTTCCTCAGGGGAAAAAAATGACCGTTATTATTTTAGGAGAATTTCCACAAAGGTGATTTCAACAATAGATTTTTCTGGTAATGATATCAATCATTTTTGCCAGATCTTTAAAAATGTCAAATGGGTTCTATAAAACGGAGATTGAGGCAGATGATAGGATCTATAGCAATCAGCAATCCTGAACACTTCTGTTAAATAAAAATGAGTAGTTCTATACCTCTGGGCTGCTATGATTGCAAAGCCATACAAATGAGCTGCACACATGAATAAGTTTTCTTTAACCAAGTGTTAAATTATTTTTTATTTTAAATCCCTCAGATGGTCTACCTCCAATTCCAATAAAAAGTGAAATAGGTATAAGGAAATGTGGACCTCTTGAATTATGTACAAAGCTGAAAATATTCTCAAAGGCCCTACCAAGAAGCAAAAATTACCATCTGAGTCTTGCATCCATGAGAACTTCATTATAGAGCTGGGAGCTAATATGCAGCCACATTCTATAGATGAAGAGTATGAAGTCACATTTTTCTGAAGGATGTCACTTTTTTTAAGGATGAAAAATATGACGTCACATTTTTTGAAGGAGGTGCAGAAGGGAAGGATGAGCTTAGCTTTGGACTTGCCGATTTAGAAGTATCTGTGTGGCATCCAAAATGAAATTCTGGTAGATAAATGGATATGTATGTCTGGCATACAAGAGAAGAATTTAGAAATTTAGATGGGTACACTAGATTTTAAAATTTTAAATTTAGATTTTACATTATCATGACTGTTTCCACTTGGTCATTGTTGAGTTTTAGCCACCTGGACTGCATGAAGTTACTTCAAAATTTCATGAAAAAATGAAATTAAAAGATAATATGAATCTTTCCATGAACTTTTTGAAGTACCCTCATATCCACTTTGCAAATTTTCTTTAGACACTGCCTGCATCATTTTGGAAAATTATCTCATTAAAGTCAGTACAGAGAAGATAGAGTGTTCAGTGTTCTATTTATGTCTGATTACATATACTTAGGGTCCCAGTGCTAGGGACCTCATAAAAGCTGGAGAGAACTGCCAATCCTAAAAGGCTGGAAAGGAAACATTATTACCTACATGAATCCTGTAGGGAACTGACAATGAAAAATTACCTTAGCCCAGTGGTCCTTAAAACTTTTTCATTCCATGACTTCCCAGGTTCTACATCATTTCTCCTACCAAACCACATCACATAACTGCAGTATTTTTGTGCTGCTGAGAAGTGAAGAAAGATACTATCATCTTTATGAGAGCTCAGGGAACACTCAATAAATGTTGTTTTAAAGAGAGCACCAGGCACAGACAGAGAACCAAAAAAAAAAAAAAAAAAACCACCATCCAGGAAGACTTCCAATCCTGAGGATCTCACAAGCAGGTGCTTCTGAGGTCATCAAACCACTATTCATAGATATGTTGTTCTGGGCCACAGAATCCTGCTCTGGGAAACAATGTCTCGGCCATTAGCCCCAAGAGACATCAATCACTCCTGCCAAAATACAAGTTAGCTCAGAAGGGATTTCAAAACTTAACCAGGTCAAAAATTGCTTCGACACAGGTTTTCCTAATCTAATATAAACTAAAATTTGAAAAAACAAGGGAATTCTACATCCCTCCAAATCCTGGTCCTTACCTACATCTCCAGTCCTATTTTTATCACTTTTATTTTTCAAGCACAAAATCGTTTGTTCCAATGTAATGGGCTATGTATTGCTTTCTATAAGACAGACTGTTTATCTTCCCACAATACTACTTCTACCTGGAATGTCTTCCCTTTCTTCTCTTCACTTTCAAAATTCAGTCTTCAGCTTGGGTCCTAACTAATTCATGGAAATTTGCTAAGATCATGCCAGCTAACAGTCACAATGCCTCTTTAATATTTCTGCCATAATTGTTGTAAAATTTAAAACTCAACAAATGCGGTCTTGCATAAATTTCTATTATTTATATGTTCTATGCCTCTAACTAAATTATAAGCCCCACGGGTGAAGTCAGCACATATCTTATTGATCCAATAGGGATCAATAGATGAGGATAATAAACACCACTTAAAAGCAGATTCCAAAATATATTTCAGCCTTCTATACTAGCCTATAAAGATTTTTTTCTCTTTGCCAAATGTTTCAATCCATGTAAATTTGTCTAACTAAAATTTTCACCTTTTTCTTACCAGTACATCTTTGATTTCATAACTGGGATTTCTTTGCTATCTTTACTTTAATAACTCTACTCCATCTCTCAAATTGCAATACTGCCTGAAAAAACAATTACTTCCCAGAATAATATTGTATCTTTAGACTAATTTTCACGGTATCTGATTATACTAATGCCTTAAGGAAAAGCAGAAAAAGTAACTAAGAGATTGCCTCTTGTGCTATTTTGCAAGTACAATTTGCTTTACACAAAAAGTAATGCATTCTAATTTGAAAAGTTAATTGATAAGATTCAACATTTTTATTTCAGAGATGCTAGCTGGGTAGAGGTGTGCAACAAGGGATGAAAACAGAAATTTTTATTACTATAGAACTCCTTTTGAGGAAATCAAGAATACTTATGAGTATGTCTTTATTCCACAACTTAACTAAAGGTATATTAGCAAATGTAATAGAATCAGAGTTTGGAGGTGTCAAAGAGATAAATCCAGCTCAGGAGTTCCCAAAGGTATTCCAAAAATAGCATCACTACCAAAAGAGTTCTATAATCACATAAGTTTGGAAAATTCTCCTTGCTCTTGGAGATGCATGTCATGAATATCAACTCCAAGAAGTCCAGCAGGTAATAAACCTCTTCAATTTCCTAAGTCTATTTAATCATGAGTGTTTTATATCAGCAATGCTTATTAATCAAAACTAATAATCACAGCACCATTTAGGCAATGCTGATCTGGTATAATGCCATTCCTTTACAGATTTAAAACACAAAACGAGAGTTGTAGAATTAAATAGCTGTCCAGAGCCAAATAAACCCTAGTCTCCCAATTCCACTTTTCTTCTATCCCTCATTCTTTTACATGTAATCACTTCGTAACTCATAGTGTCATTCATCTGTAATTCAAAGTTTCCCCATCCACGCTAAAATGCATTTTTTTAAAAGCACCCACTAATATGCATTTTGAGCATATCCAGAGCTTATCTATCACTCTGCCTAAATTTCTATGTCTCCTTGTTTATAAAATTGAAAACATTGAATCTGGTAGCAAGTAACCTGAAGCCTCTGTGATAAGTGAGACAGGGCCTTGGGGTGTTTTAGCCAGCATCCCCTAGGGCTAGATTTAAGACATCTCCATCTTACATAAAATCTCTGATGGATTTTGCAACGATGAAGATTTCTATAATTGGAGAAGTCATGCATCATATCTAATGTATGCCCCAGGAATTTATTATTTAAAGCAAGATTAGTGTAGAATAAATCTATAAGATTCTACAAGATATTCATTTCATAGCTATATTCCTTTCATCAGTAACAATTTTTCATACATGAGTTCTTATTTAAGTGTTCTGAATATCTAAACCTACGGTATTTCAGTGGCAAGAATGCACAACATATTTAGTATTCATGATATTCACTTAAAGAAGATGATTAGAGCAAATTTGTCAGTTAAAAAAAAGCCAATGGTATTTAGCTATATTTTGAGGAACGTGATCAGAAGTACAACAGCAACTTTCTTAAGCCCAAAATAACTGAAGTCACAAAATTTACGGGTCCAAAGAAAACAGAGGTACAGAGCTGCTTGAGCAAAACTTGTATCCCAAATAAGAATAATCCTCATCTGAACGAAGGTAAAAGATTTCTGATATATTTTGATTTGACATAACTTCTCTTTTATTTCATTTTGTGACACAAAAGTGATCTGTGATGTGACTTCTTCAGTAAGAACCACCACCACACAATAATGGCCACCACATATAACACTTTGTGCCAGGCACAATTCTAAGTACTTTCTATATATACACTCATTTAATTTTCATGACAACATCATGAAACAGTACTACTGTTGCCCCCACTGTACAATTACTAAAATTGAGTGCTATGGCTTGAATGTGTCTCCCAAAGTTCATTTGTTGGGAATTGAATCCCCACTGCAACAGTGTTGAGAGGTAGGCTCTTTAACAGATATGAGATCATGAGGACTCTGACCTCACGAATGGGTTAGTGCCGTTATCACAGAAGTGGACAGTTATCTTGGAAGTGGATTTGCTATAACAGTTAGCTTCGCCCTCTCTTACTCTGTCCATCCTCTCGAGCCCATCCTCCATGGGATGACACAGCAACAAGGTCCTTGACAGATGCAGGCCCGTCAGCCTTGGACTTCCCAGCATCCACAACTGTGAGAAGTAAATTTCTTATCTTTATAAATTACTCGGTCTGTGGTATTCTGTTATAGCAGCACAAAATGGACTAAGACACTTAGTCACAGAGAGTTTAAATAACTTGCCAAAGTTCATGCAGCCAGCAAGAATCAAACAGATTGATTTGAATCCTGGAAGTCCAGCTCCAGAGTCAGCAATGTTGGAGTATTTGCTGTATGCCAAGCTCTATGCTAAGTTCTTTGCTGTGTTACCTCATTTCAGTATGCTGATTTAACTTTATTTTGTGGATAAAATCAACTGTAAACTTTTTTGTCTCTTTTTGTTTTAACACATTTGTAAAGTATGTGAGCACATCCTTGAATTTATCAATAAGTCTCTAATACAAATGCTCCTCAATTTATAATGGGGTTACATTCTGATAAACCCATAGTAACTTGAAAATATCATAAGTCAAAAATGCATTTAATACACCTAACTTACTGAACATCATAGCTCAGCCTAGTCTACCTTAAACATGCTCAAAACACTTACATTAGCCTACAACTGGGAAAAATCATCTAACACAAAGCCTATTTTATAATGAAGTGTCGAATATCTCATGTAATTTATTGAACACTCTACTGAAAGTGAAAAACAGAATGGTTGTATGGGTACTCAAAGTATCTTTTCTACTGAATGTGCATCACTTTCACATCATCATAAAGTTGAAAAATTGTTAAGTTGAACCATCATAAGTTAGGGACCATGTTGTATTTAAAACCAACTGTGTTCCATCTGAAAAGTAAGTTAAGGCATTATTCTCTGCATTGCATAAATATTTAAATATAAAAAAGCTGCCTACTTTCTACTTCTCTAGGCTGTCTTGATTAAGCAGCTACGGAGAGTAAGGCAGAAAAGGAGAAAGAGATACCTCAGGATCCAGCTCACTTAATAAAGGAGTTGCAGAAGAAAGGCAAGCAGAGGGCCTTCAAGGAGTGGGTTAACAAGCTCTAGTGAGTGATAGCCCAGAGCCAACAGAAATGCCTTAAGGATACATCTTCTGCTTAATTCAAGTGTCTGTGACACACATGGCATCCTTACACTGGAAGGAACCTTGCTGTAGCATTTCCACCTATCTTTCCCAGGTAGAGTTAGCCACATCCACCTCAGTGAAGCTAATCTTCAAAGTAATTCACTATTTCTGAGTAAGCAAGGCATTCTCAGTAGAGGATTGCCACTTTCTTTATACTCAAGGATAACTATTCCTATACAGATGCTCCAACAATTTTTTTTGAAAAATGATTTTTCCGTTACATGTAGCATATTTGTAGGATCTCTCCTATCAGATCTCTCTACTGTGTTTGTTACACTGAAAACATGTCCTGAAGTGACCATGTTCATGGTTTTCAGTCATGTTTCACCCATTTCTCATTACTTATCTCCCCATCTCAAATCAGTAGTAATATTCCCAGGTTTTTCACAATGCAAAGAGAGTGAAAATATTCCTTTTGATTCTCTGAATTAATTCTTCCTTAGGAAAAAAAAATTTCACTTTGGTTAAGGCTTCTTCTTCATTCTACCATGAAATTAATCTCAAGGAATTTCAAGGAACTTCAATGAAAGGGGAAAACTATTATCTATGTTTGCACCCACCTTGAAAATTCCTTGAGCAATATTTTCATCCCTTAGTGATATATCATCTCATTAAAATAATCTGTATAAAAACTGAAAAAAACATGGAAAATGTTTGTTAAATAAAAGGCAGAATTTCAAAGTGTATATGCAACATGAGGACAAGGTAGATTGACAGATACACACACATACACCCATACGTGCCTCTTTCATAGAAAAAAATCAAGAAGAAATCCACAAAAGTCATTTCATTTGGACAATAAGAGAGTGGAGAGTGTTTTATTCCTCATACTTTTCTTCATTTTATTACTTTTTAAAATAAGCACAAAAATGAGAGGTAGGCTCTTTAACAGATGATGAAAAAAAAACCTGAACATTTACTTTATAGAATACTTAAAACCAGGGAACAAAATAGCACTTTCTTCCAAAGTACTGATATTTCTCTGAATCTTGCCCTGTAGCTAACCAAATCTCCCTGACAAGTTACTGTTCTGCTTGGGTAGTTTGTCTTTACAAATATATATAAACATAAATACATACTTAATATAATCAAATAGGCATACACTGAGTGATTTTTTAATGTCAATTAAATCACATGAACTCTTGCTTAAAATCTTCCAATTACATGTCATTCAAATTAGAATAAAGCCAAAACTCTTCACCCAGATCTACAAAGCCCAATAAAATTTGGCCCTACCCACCTCTTTGGCCTCAACCCCTGACACTTCTCTGACTTTACTATAGAGCAGCTCCTCTGGCATCACTTGTCCCTCACTCTGCTTGACACAGAGGTCTTCACACAGCTGGCCCCTTCCTGCCATTGGATATGAACTTAGATGTCACCTTCCCAGGGAGGATTCCTTGAGTACGCAATCTAATTTGCCATCTATTTCTTGGCCCCTTCACTTGTTTTCATTACCTTTATAAACTTTCCCACATAGCATTTATCATATCAAGACTTCCTGTTTGTTTCTTTACTTGCTATTGTTTGTCTCTCTTACCAAAATGCAAAAATTTTACCACTGTATCCTGCTTACTTAAAACAGTATCTGATACATAGCAAGAAAACAATAAATATGAGTTGAAGGAATAGCTACTGAAGGAAGGAAGGGATAAGAACAGTAGCTGTCCATGGTACAAATTTTGGTTTTAGGACTCTCCGTTCCAAAAAGACAGTTTCTAGTCTTACCAATTTTATGGTAACAATGCAGCTAAGATAAATTAATATGTGCAAATAAATATAAGTACATCTGGGGAAAACCAAGAAGTGGAGAAAGTGTTCACAGGAGAGGATGAGCATATGGGGGGGGTTGCTTATCACAGACTGTAGGGAGTAGGGGAAGGAATGGGAATTGAGTCCAGTGAAAGCAATAAAAGGGTGATATTTGGGGTGATGACAGTAGATGGCCTGAGAGATCTGGCTTCTGGTGGTGGCTGAGGTGTAACGGGATTAGTCTAAAAAGCCTCCTTGCAGGAAGTGGACACATGGTTCTACACTCTGCTCTGCCACATGTCAAGAAGCTTCTTAGTCAGCCCCCAGAGGAGAGGCTAAAATTAGGGATTGATCACCAGTTAAATGATATCTAAATTCTTTCTCTAAGCCTATCAGACTATTATACTGATAATCTGTTTTCTTTTATATTAACATGAAATACTCTTACCTGAGAAAAACAGGTTATGTTAAGAACTGAAATATGTATTTTTTGGTTTCTAAGCTAAATTTATGTTGCTAAAGTATCGAACATTCTTAGGGTAAATTTAAAAATTATCACAAAATGATCAGCCCCTAAAATAATACTTTCTTCAATGTATTTTAGGTAGCCAGCTGTCCACTTGTTGTAATGAAAAATGGCACATCAAAGGTGTATCACATTCTGAAATTTCTTTTCCACATTTAGGTGACAATGACAGATTGCTTAAGTTCCCACCTGTATTCCCATCAACCCAGATGTTTGAAAAATCAATACATCACTTGCAGCCAAGGATTACAAATGCGGCCCACATGCTTTCTTTTCATTTTCTTTTTTTCTCTATATTTCTTAGTATTACTCTTTCATTATTGCCCACCTGTTCCTTCTTCTCCCTCTTTACCTCTTCTCTCCCTAAAGCTATACTCTGTCTCCTTTGTAACTGCCCCAACCCCTCACCCCACACTCAGCAAGAAGCAATTTTTTACCCACTCTTCTAATAGGTCAAGTTCCTAGCTACAAGGCCACGGGGGCTGACAAACACACACACTGGGGTGAAGAGAAAACCATCCCGGGAAGGTGGGATTTAGTAAGGAGCAGGATAATAGGGCAAGAGGCAGACGGGCAGGTCAGGGACAAGGCCTGAGCAGTGCTGGATTGCAGGGTCTCACAGAAGGGTCACAGGGCATTATCATCCTTAGGCACATAAACATGCCAGGAATAAAGAGAACAAGGTTGGCGATATCTTTCATCTCTTTATAGTTGTTTCTTCTTTACAGTAAAAAATATGTACTGATTGTATTAATAGGATATAGAAAGATTACAGACACAACTTTCTTTTTTATCTAACAAATTCCTTTATAATTCTTGTTAATTTTACCTGTTTTCAGAATGTTGGAGCCTGATAAGTAGAACCGAATCTCAGTTTAGCTGCAGAATCAAAGCAAGAAATAGGACTCCTGGGGGTTCATTAAATACAGCTTTATTTTTTACTGCTATGCAAAAAAGTACAATAGGTAAAATATTTGTTGACAGATGCAGAAAACAGCATAATATTTTATTAAAATACACTCAGTTGAGATGTTATTTTCCTTTTTTGCTTTGTTGACATTTACTTATTAATGGGTTATTAATTAGTCATTTTTGGAACATTTACATGATAGAGTAGTGAGTAAAGCAAAAAGAGAAACTGAACACATCCCTTAGATATAATGAAGGCTAACATTTAGCACGAGCTAGGTTTTCTGTTAGGCACTTAACATTTGTCAACTAATTTAATCCTCAGAAAACAATGTAGTACTGGAATAATTCTCATCTTAAAGATAAGGAAACTAAGGCTGATTCAGAGAGGTAGAGTATATTGTTACTAAATGATCAAGTCAGAATTAGAACCCAGATTGCCTAAAAGTATGCTTTTATACCATTCTAGCTTATCTCCCTACAATGACACTGAAGAAAAGTTTAGAATGTAACAAACATAGCCTGAGGGCCTCCTGCATGCAAAGCCACAAAACAGAGTGTGGTGGCGAACATAAATATCTGTCAGATACAGACAACTTACAGCCTAAAAGAACAGAGAAAACATGCACATAAACAGCTATAAGAGAAGAAAGAAAAACACAGATATCAAAAATAAATTATTTGAATGATGTAAAAGTAGATTGTCTCTGGCAGGGGAGGACTTTAGGATGGAAAGAGCATTTGAGTTGGGCCTTAAAGCCTACAAAATTAATAGTTTTGTCCCAACTAATTGCTCACTAATAACTGGAGGAATTACCCACCTTACATCCCACAGAGAGTATACATGTCACTGAGAAATTAGTTTCTAAAAATCCAGAGTGGTTCTATACCAACCCTAATCTGGATTCAGTTTCTGAGAAATGTGTTGAAGTTAAACATTTAAAAGATCTCTGTGAGATTGTGCTTTGAGCTTAAAAGTTCAGAAACTGGCACTCTGTAAGTTTGTTACCTGTGAAGAATACATATTTTTAAGTAACCACATTTATGCCTTTCCCTTAATCTTTCATTTTTCTGTACAGGATAAAATATTTTCTGACTGGAAAATATTTCAAAATAGACCCATATTGATGTGGATTTCATCATCAGTATTAGGGTTCTAATTTCTTTATTTTGTAAACCTGATGTCAATAAACTTCAACCAAAATCAGCATACTGTTTGTTTTCATAAAGTTTACAATATTTTCATCAATCGATCAATACAAAATCTTATTTTATATGTGTTTCTGTTTAAAGACAACTTTTTAAATATATATTGCTGATTCATTAACACTGAACTCACAGCCTGAACACTCAAGCCTCACAGCATATGCCTGAATGAAGTTTATCTGACTGACATACAGATTTTCTCCATAAGGCATATCACTAATGTTTCTTGTGCTTCTAGAAACACTAGACAGCACTTCAGCACTACTTAGGGACCAATTTAAACAAAGTGAAGGAAGGAAAAGCATAAAAATACAAAAAAAAAAAAAGTGGCACTAAATAGACTCAGAAGGGAGACTCTTATATAGTAGGAGAGCTAAAACAAGAATGCAGAGGCCTTATTTGATCTCAACTGGAAACGTGTGTATCAGGTGATTCAAATTTTTCACTGTTCAGTGCTTGCCCATGAATAACCATAAAAGAAACATGAGTATTGATTTTAGGGTTTCAAATAAATTTTTGCAAATAGGCAAATTTTCAAATATGGAATCCACAAATAATAAGGACTTACTGTTTAAAAATACACTTACAAATCAATTCTTTTAAAAATAAAAATCTAAAAGAAATAAGTATGCAAGTCACACAAGAAGAAACACAAATGCCTAACATACATTCGAATGAAAAAAAAGTTTCATCTCACTAATAATCAGGGAAATGTGACTTCAAATAACAATGAGAAATAATAATTGATGCCCCTTGGTAAAAATAATAGTCATACAAAAACAATCACACAAATAACTTATCTCACATTATCTTCCAGCTGTCCCTACATAATCTTCTCAGAAGAGCAATTTAGGTAATTAAATACAACTAAATTAAAAATGCTGGGAAGATATTGCTATGGTTCGAATGTCCCCGTCAAAACTTCTGTTGAAATTTAATCGCCATTGTAACAGTATTATGTGGTGGGACCCTTAAGAGGTAATTAGGCCATGAGGGCTCTGCCCTCATGAATGGTTTAATGCCATAGTTGTGGCAGTAGGTTTGTTTTCCTGGGAGGGTGTTCACTATAAAAACGTGAGTTCGGCCCTCCCTTGCTCTCTTGCCCCTTCTCTCCCTCTCACCTTCTGCCATGACATGACACAGCAAGAACACTCTCACCAAATGCTGGTTACTTGATATTGGACTTCCCAGCCTCCAGAACTGTGAGAAACAAACTTTATATATATATAAATTACCCAGTTTGTGTTATTCTGTTGAAGTAGAAGAAAAAGGAATAAGACATATATAGACTAAAATGAAAAATGAATGAATGAATGAATAAACGGATGACTGAGTGGATGAAAACAATAATTTTCAATCTATTTTATGAAAATGCATGGTGCTTGACAGACATAGATGGAAATGGAGAGTGAACAGTCTGTTTCTTTTCCTCTTTAGCTTAACAAAGGAGTAAGAGGTACTATGCATTCAGAAAAACATTATCATACAAAATAGAGAAGTGCAACCTCAGGCGGATCCTCAGATGGCAGTGGCTGCTGCGGTTGGTGCTGAGTAGCTGAGGTGGAAAAGGCCGCCACCGGGCCTTAGGCAGCCGGGAAACTTGTGGACCTTCCTCTTGCCATCTCTTCAGGGAGGACCGCTGCTGGTCGCTGGTCATGGGGGCTGACCACCACTTTCCCCTTGGCAAGAAAGGCTGCCTCATTTACAGGCAGCAGCTTTGAAGTGAGCAGCAGGAAAAGAACTGTTTCTTAGCTGCAGCAGCCAGCTGCCCTATTCAGGATTCGAGATTTCAGGCTGGCATAAAAGAAGATTCCTGGGAGTGCCCAAGCCACGCCGCGGGACCGAGTGAGCAGCCCGAGGTAGCGGCAGACGAGGACGGGGACAGCGATGACGTGGAGGCAGAGAGGGAGCTGCCCGGCCCGGCCCAGCCCCGTGAGTGACCCCCGGCCCGGCCATACTCGGGGGACGGACGCCTGCTCGGCTTCCGCCTGCCCAACCGGGCCAATCACCGGCCCTGGGGCTGCCTCCATTTTCTCAGGTGGTGGTGGCTCTGGCCCGGCTCGGCCAAGCCTGTCCTCCTCGCCTGGCTCGGCTCCGCACTGAGCCTTCCCACTTGCTTGCCACAGCGCGGGGCTTCCCGGGACCTGCGGGCCGGCCTCCCCTCTCACTCCCTCTGTGGTTCTCTGGTGGGGCTGGTGGCGTGGGGCATCCCCAGACAGTGTCAGGAGGGCAAGGAAGTACAGGCGGGGCGACTGTCACTTCACCGCACCCTGGGCTCCGGCCCCCGGTAAACTTCCTGTTACCGGGAGGCAGAAACCATCTCTGCAGCCACCAGTTTAGAAAAATGCCTAACCGATTTCTGGTTAGGAATAGTGTGGTCAGAGCATTCCCGAATTCGCTTGAACCTGCCAGAGAGCTGACTGCGGGCAGGCACCGGAGTCGGTCGGCACCAGGGGGATTCAAAGGTGAACCGTGTGCTGCGGGCTCCTCCCCCGAGGAGCTCACGCTCTGGTGAGGGAGATAAGACAAGTACACAAATAACCACGATACCAGGAGGAAGGTGATAAGTCCTGAGAAAGATCTACACAGTGCTACAAAGGCACCCAGAGCGACCGGTCATCTGTGCCTAGCAGAAACCTGGTAGACTTCCTGGGCGAGGCGGTGCCGAGCAGGATCTTGAAGGCCCGGCTGATAAACGAGGGTCGCAGAAGACACGTCCAAGCCCAGCCCAGTGGGCAGAGAGTGGGGAGACATCTGGCTAGGGAGGCGGAGACTGGACAGAAACCACAGACACTGTGGGGCCGCCACTGCGAGATCCAGCAGCCCAGCCTAGTGCACACAGTGTGGGGAGACATAAGGCTAGGGAGGCGGAGACTCAACAGAAACCACACACCCTGTGGGGCCGCCACTGCATGATCCAGCAGCCTGGGCCAGAGAGCAGGGAACAGGGAGAAGTCCTGCACGGGAAGTGGAAGCGCAGCAGAGACCACACACCCTGCAGTACTGCCCCGTGATCCAGCAGCCGAGCAGAGTCCAAGGTGACCACAGAGGTGGCTCCCCAGAGAGGCCAAAGACCCGAGGCAACCACACACACAAGGCACTAGAGGCCAACTGAGCAGTCACGGAGGTAGCCATACCAAATTGGCAACCACAGCAACATCCTAGTTAGTCAATAGTCTCAAACCGGTGGACTGTGAAACCACCTGCCACAATGAATAAACATCAAAAAAAAGATACCAGAAATACAAAAAATCAAGAAAGTACACCACCAAAAGTTAATAAATCTCAAACTCTAGATACCATAGAACAAGAAGCCCTTGAAAGGACTTACAAGGAATTTCGAGTGATTATTCTAAGGAAACTGAATGAGATACAAGAAAACTCAGCTAGACATCATGATGAAATGAGGAAAAGTATACAGGACCTGAAAGAGGAAATGTACAAGGAAATCAATGCCCTGAAAAAAAAATGTAGCAGAACTTGCCGAACTAAAGAAGTTAATCAGCAAAATAAAAAACACAACGGAGAGTTTAACCAATAGGCTTGTCGAAGTTGAAGAGAGAACCTCTGAACTTGAAGATGGGCGGTTTGAAATAACACAAGCAGACAAAAAAAAAGAAAAAAGAATCAAAGACATTGAAGAAAATCTGAGAGAGATATCAGACAACCTTAAGCGTTCAAATATCCGAGTCATGGGTATTCCAGAAGGGGAGGAAAACGGAGATTGCATTGAAAACATATTCAACAAAATAGTGGCAGAAAACTTCCCAGGTATAGGAAAAATCACAGATCTTCAGATCCAGGAAGCTCAACGATCTCCAAATGTATTCAACCCAAAAAGGCCTTCTCAAAGACATGTTATAGTCAAATTGGCAAAACTCAGAGACAAAGAGAATCTTAAAAGCTGCAAGAGAGAAGTGTCAAATCACCTATAAGGGAGCCCCAATCAGGCTAACATCAGACTTTTCATCACAAACCCTAAAAGCTAGAAAGGAATGGGATGATATATTCAAAATACTAAAAGACAAAGATTGCCAGCCAAGAATACTCTACCCTGCAAGGCTATCCTTCCGAAATGAAGGGCAAATAGTATATTTCTCAGACAAACAAAAACTGCGGGAGTTCACTACCACACGACCACCCTTACAAGAAATCCTCAAAGGAGTACTGGGTTTGGTTCCTGAAAAATAACTACCACTGCCATAAAAACCCAAGAAAAATCAAAACCCCCCATATAATAAAAATGGCATTCGTGAAGAGAAAACAAGCTAACAAAAACACTATCTACAACCTAAGGAACCAACAAACAAAGAAACCAAACAGTAAATCAGAAAGCAAGGAACAAAAGACACCTAAGACAACCAAACAACCAATAAAATGCTAGGAATAAATCAACACCTTTCAATAACAACTCTTAATGTAAAAGGCTCAAATTCCCCAATCAAAAGACACAGACCGGCTGACTGGATCAAAAAGGAGGACCCAACTATATGCTGCCTGCAAGAGACCCACCTCACCCACAAAGATTCACACAGACTAAGAGTGAAAGGATGGAAAAAGATTTACCATGCAAACAGAAAAGAAAAACAAGCTGGAGTAGCTATTCTTATATCTGACAAAATAGACTTTAAACTAAAAACCATAAAAAGAGACAATGAGGGACACTACTTAATGATAAAAGGACTGATACATCAAGAAGACATAACAATCATAAATATGTACGCACCCAATGTTGGAGCAGCCAGATTTATAAACAAACTCTATTAGACTTAAAGAAGGAAATAGACACTAATACCATAATAGCAGGGGACCTGAACACCCCACTGTCAATATTAGACAGATCATCTAGGCAAAGAATCAGTAGAGAAACACAAGATCTAAACAAGACTGTAGACCAATTGGAATTGGCAGTTATCTACAGAACATTCCATCCAACAACCACAGAATATTCATTCTTCTCAGCAGCACTTGGATCATTCTCCAGGATAGATCACATATTAGGTCACAAATCAAGTCTCAATAAATTCAAAAAAATTGTAATTAGCCCATGTATCTTCTCAGACCAAAATGGATTAAAACTAGAAATTAATAACAAAGGAAACTCTGGAAACTATACAAACACATGGAAATTAAACAGCATTCTACTTAATGACATATGGGTCCAAGAAGAAATCAAGCAGGAATTCAAAAAATTATTGAAACTAATGAAAATAATGATACATCATACCAAAAACTGTGGGATACTGCAAAAGCAGTACTAAGGGGGAAATTTATCACATTAAATGCTCACTTCAGAAGAATGAAAAGATGGGAAGTGAACAACCTAACACTTCACCTTAAAGAACTAGAAAAACAAGAACAATCCTAACCTAAAGTTAGCACACGGAAAGAAATCATTAAGATCAGAGCAGAACTGAATGAAATTGAAAACCAAAAAACAATTCAAAAGATCAACGAATCAAAAAGTTGGTTTTTTGAAAAGATAAATAAAATTGACAAACCATTAGCATGGCTAACTAAAAAAAGAAGAGAGAAGACTCAAATAACAAAAATTAGAAATGAAAAAGGCGATATTACAACTGATTCATCTGAAATACAAGGAATCATTCGAGACTACTATAAACAACTATACGCCAACAAGTTTGAAAATCTGGAGGAAATGGATAAATTTCTGGACACACACAAGCTCCCAAAACTGAATCAGGAAGACGTAGAAAATTTGAACAGACCAATAACAATAAAGGAGATTGAAGCTGTTATCAGAAGGCTCCCAACAAAGAAAAACCCAGGACCAGATGGATTCACAGCAGAAATTTACCAAACATTCAAAGAGGAATTGACACCGATTCTTTACAAACTATTCCAAAAGATTGAAACAGACGCAAATCTCCCAAACTCATTCTATGAAGCAAACATCATCCTGATACCAAAACCAGGTAAAGACATAACCCAAAAAGAAAACTACAGGCCGATATCCTTGATGAATATAGATGCAAAAATCCTCACTAAAATACTAGCAAACAGAATACAGCAACACATACATAAAATTATTCATCACGATCAAGTGGTATTCATCGCAGGGATGCAAGGTTAGTTCAACATACGCAAATCAATAAATGTGATACACCATATTAATACACTCAAACACAAGGACCATATGATCATCTCTATAGATGCTGAAAAAGCATTTGATAAAGTTCAGCACTCATTCTTGAAAAAGACCATCTATAAGTTAGGTATAGAGGGAAAGTATCTCAACATAATTAAAGCCATATATTACAAACCCACTGCCAATATCATCCTGAATGGGGAAAAGCTGAAAGCTTTTCCTTTAAGAACAGGAACTAGACAAGGATGCCCACTCTCACCACTCCTATTCAACATAGTGTTGGAAGTACTAGCCAGAGCAATCAGAGAAGAGAAGGAAATAAAGGGCATCCAGATTGGAAAAGATGAAGTCAAACTGTTCCTGTTTGCAGATGACATGATCCTATATATCGAACAGCCTAAAACCTCTACAAAAAAACTCTTGGAATTGATAAATGACTTCAGCACAGTAGCAGGATACAAAATCAACACACAAAAATCAGTAGCATTTCTTTTCTCTAATAGTGAACATGCAGAACGAGAAATCAAGAAAGCCTGCCCATTTACAATAGCCACCAAAAAAATAAAATACTTGGGAATTGAGTTAACCAAGGAGGTGAAAAATCTCTATAATGAGAACTACAAACCACTGCTGAGAGAAATGAGAGAGGATACAAGAAAATGGAAAGATATCCCATGCTCTTGGATTGGAAGAATCAACATAGTGAAAATGTCCATACTACCCAAAGTGATATACAAATTCAATGCAATCCCCATCAAAATTCCAAAGACATTTTTCTCAGAAATGGAAAGAACTATCCAGACATTTATATGGAATAATAAAAGACCACGCATAGCCAAAGCAATGCTGAGCAAAAAAAAATAAAGCTGGAGGCATAACACTAACTGACTTTAAGCTATACTACAAAGCTATAATAACCAAAACAGTTTGGTACTGGCATAAAAACAGGCACACTGATCAATGGAATAGAATAGAGAATCCAGAAATCAACCCACACACTTACTGCCATCTGATCTTTGACAAAGGCACAAGCCTACACACTGGGGAAGAGACCGCCTCTTCAGCAAATGGTGCTGGGATAACTGGACTTTCATATGCAGGAGAATGAAACTAGACCCATACCTCTCACCGTATACTAAAATCAACTCAAAATGGATTAAGGATTTAAATATGCACCCTGAAACAATAAAACTTCTTAAAGAAAACATAGGAGAAACACTTCAGGAAATAGGACTGGACAAAGTCTTCATGAATACGACCCCTAAAGCACGGGCAACCAAAGGAAAAATAAACAAATGGGATTATATCAAACTAAAAAGCTTCTGCACAGCCAAAGAAACAATTAACAGAGTTAAAAGACAACCAACAGAGTGGGAGAAAATATTTGCAAAATATACATCTGACAAAGGAGTAATATCCAGAATATATAAGGAACTCAAACAACTTTACAAGAAAGAAACAAGCAACCCAATTAAAAAATGGGCAAAAGAGCCAAGTAGGCATTTCTCTAAGGAAGATATACAAATGGCCAACAGACATATGAAAAAATGCTCAACATCACTCAGCATCCGGGAAATGCAAATCAAAAACCACACTGAGATACCATCTAACCCCAATTAGGATGGCTAAAATCCAAAAGACTCTGAACGATAAATGCTGGCGAGGCTGTGGAGAAAAAGGAACTCTCATACATTGTTGGTGGGACTGCAAAATGGTGCAGTCTCTATGGAAAATGGTATGGAGGTTCCTCAAACAATTGCAGATAGATCTACCATACAACCCAGCTATCCCACTGCTGGGAATATACCTAGAGGAATGGAAATCATCAAGTCGGAGGTATAACTGTTCCCCAATGTTCATCGCAGCACTCTTTACAATAGCCAAGAGTTGGAACCAGCCCAAATGTCCATCATCGGATGAGTGGATACGGAAAATGTGGTACATCTACACAATGGAATACTACTCAGCTATAAAAATGAATGAAATACTGCCATTTGCAACAACATGGATGGACTTTGAGAGAATTATATTAAGTGAAACGAGTCAGGCACAGAAAGAGAAATACCACATGTTCTCACTTATTGGTGGGAGCTAAAAATTAATATATAAATTCACACACACACACACACACAAAACCAGAGGGGAGGGGAAGAAGATATAACAACCACAATTACTTGAAGTTGATACGACAAGCAAACAGAGGGGACATCGGTGGGGGGAGGGGGGAGGGAGGAGGGAGGGAGGTTTTTGTGATGGGCAACAACGATCAGCCACAATGTATATCGACAAAATAAAATTTAATAAATAAATAAATAAATGAATGAATACATCACCATGTATCAACTAAAAAAAAAAAAAAAAATCTGTAGCAAAAGTGGGCTGCATGTATATGGGTGCCAGTTATATTAGTTCCTGCACTTTTCAGTATGCTAGAAATATTTAATAATAAAAGTTTTTAATGTTAAGACTTTAAAAAAAAAGAAAGAAGTAGACACTTCAATTGAAAGTAATATGTTGTTTGCATTGACCTATATAACCAAATTGACCTATATAACTAAAGACTCAATAACTATGGCTGTATATATATGTGTGTGTGTTATCATGTATATTATCATGTCAGTAAAAATATTATAATCTTGTTGAATTGATAATATATATAGTAGCTAACAAAATTCCTCAGAGTTTTATTTTTTCAATACAATCTGATAGTGGGTAAAGACTGCAGCATAAATGTAATGTTTAAGGCTCTTTCCGCCATATAGCCAAAGTACAAATGTCTAGAAAAAAGCTTAAAACTCTCATCAGCAATTTGAGGGTGAGACAAAACATAAAATGTATCATGACTATAGAAAAATAAAAAAGACATTGCTAATAAAAACAGCTTTATGTTTTCCTAGTAACAGACATAATAATTTTCTTAACAAAAATTTAAAGTATAAAGAAGAAAATAAAAATTAAATTACACCATTCAGAGCACTTCAAATATTTCACTGAACATAATTCCATACCTAAACATACACACACACCATCCTACATAAATTGAATCACACTTACACTATTAGTATGAAAACTCTTTTGCTCTTTTTTTTTTTTTTTAAGAAAAAAAAAGGTCAAGGATACCTTTTCATGTCAATTAATAGGGAACTACATAATTTTTATGGCTGAAGAGTATTCTATCATACAATGCCTCATAATTTATTTAACCAGTCCCCTATTGTAAGATATTAATCTTGTTGATAATCTTTTATGCTATAATAAACATTGATAAACATCCTGTAGTAACCTGTTTACCAACTTGTCCAATTGTGTCTTACGGTAAATTTCTACAATTAGAAGTACTGGATAAAAGAGTATGTAGATAATGTATATTTTAAACTTTTATACCTAACAGAAAGTTTGCCTAACCCTTTTTGAAAGCAATTTGTCAGTCTGTATTAAGATCTCTAAATGGGTCCCTAGGGGAAGCGGGTGGTTTGCTTAGCAGTGGCGGGGTGGTGCCAGTGAGGGGGTGAGGAAGGGTAGATAGCTATTCCTGCCCTGAGGGAGTGGCTGCTACATGACACACAAAAGGGTGTGTCAGGCGTCCAGATCACAATGGGCAGGAGAGGATAAAAGGCACCACGGGGGGAGGTTAGCGAAGGTGAGCGGTAGGTTTAGGAAGAAGAGCTGTGGGATAATGATTGGCAGTTGAGGTGCGGAATCAAAGAGTGGAAGCTGCTGTGAACCCCAGTGTCAAGCTCAAGCGAAGGTCCCTCCCCAGTGAGCGCCGACATCTGCGTCCCCAGCATCTACTGGTGCCTCCGACATATGCCTATTCTGACATCTATGAGGGCTCCAACATCTACGAGGGCCCGACACCTTCATGCTGCGACCTCTACCTGGGCCCAGACTTCTGCACGCCCGACATCTCCATGCAGTAGGCAGGGAGGGCACGGTCTGGATCCAGAGACCCAGCTTTCTCTGGCACTGAGCAGTCAGTAATCAGCACCCCACCCCTTCCTCTGTCGCTGAGGGACAAAAAAGCCTGCAGAAGAGGACTGTTTGTCCACCTGCCAGAGGGGCCGGGGAAACAGGATGCCCTGCAAGTTGTGTTAAGGAAGGTGTGGAGCAGCCCCTAGGAGCTGTCTTGATAAAAGACAGCCATGAACAGCCAATTGATGTTACCATACTACACGGCCCAAAGCAGCACTGCAATGGGTATGTTTAATTCCTGCATGGGGAAACTGCAGCGACAGCTGTACAAAGGGGAGTATACTTTATTCAGTTATGCACCAATGTTTGAGAGTGACTTTATACAGATCAGCAAAAGAGGAGAAGTGATTGATGTGCACAACCGTGCCCAAAAGGTGACTGTGGGAGTCGTTCGAACTAGCCCCAGCCTCACACTACCTGACGTCATGTTGCTGGCCCGACCAGCTACTGTCTGTAATGACCACACCAGATGTGGCACTGCCACCCAGGAAAGAGGAAGCAATCCCACACAGATTTTAGAGCTAACCAGGCTCCTTCCCTTAAAGTTTGTAAAGATAACCATCCATAACAGTATAAAACAACAGCTTCGCCTGAAGCTTGCCACTGGCTGCTCTTTTTACCTTCAGCTGTGTCCCTCTTCAGATACAAGAGAAGATCTTTTTGTTCACTGGGAAAACCTTATTTACATCCTGAGACCACCAGTGGAGGCCTACAGCGGTACCCAAGCCATCCTAGCTGGGGACACACTGGGCACGTCTGTGTTTGACAGTGAGGACAGGAGCCCAGTGGTAAGTCTTTGCAGAGACTTTGAGATGGGGCCAAGGCACTTTTGAGAAAGCAGCTAAAGGTCCTGCAGAGCCTTTGGTACTGAGGCTCACCTGGAGAATACATTACATTTGGAAGGGCTCAAAGCCAAATGAGCCTCCACCTGGGGCCATGGCACACTAGGGAGGCTCCTAGTTCTTCTCCAAAGTGTTCCTCAAATCTGAATTTCAGAGATTCCTTAGTAGCAGTCAGCAATTATTAATTTCATATCCCATGTTGTAATGCTACCTACAGCTTCCTGACCATGCACTGTGGTGCATATGCAACAATTTCCTCTTGTTCAGCTGTCAGAAGAGAAGGGAGACCTTGCTGGTCGCACTTTCTTTACTTCACGTATTTGTTCTTCCCCTAGGCATATGCCATGAAGTTCTATAGAGGGGAAGAGCAATTCAGCATCACGAGCCTTCACATGAACCCTGAAATGTTTGGGCCCACGTTTTATGGTTATACTAGACAGGAATGAATCCAACATGCTTCCCACATATACTGTGTTCAAGAGTTCACACACTCCTGCAGTATCAACCTATAGTGCCTGATAAAGGGGCAGATATGGCAGCAGGAGTAGTAGTGACAATAAGCACACTCCTATTTTCAAAGGGTACTTTGAGCACATCAGCAAGAGCTTTTGGCCTCTCACCAGAGGGTAGCATGAGTGTGGGGACTTCAGGAACAGATAGACTACTGGCAAGCCTGTTGCAAAAACAGCTAAAGATTCAGTATCAGGACACCTCATCTCAGCTTTGCAGAGTGAAGGTCACATGAGTGAATAGGATGGAAGCCAGAGGGTATCCACCCAGCAAGATTGACTCTTTAGTAAAGAGCCTCCAAGCCCTGTACTATACACAGTGCAGAAGCAGACATTGCATCTAAGACTGTAGAGGACAGCAATATCATTCACTATAACACAATCCATTAACTCAAATTCCCTGCTCTAATAACATATGCTCTATTAACAGGAGAGGTAGCAATAAAACTAATGGCAACTATGACCAGGCTCTGAACTATCTTTAACTTTCCCTTAATTTGGTATTTATGATGAAATGAATAGATGACAAAATAAAATTCTGAAGATTACCCTCAAAGATATGATCCTACATCAGAGTCAAAGAGAATTCTTCTCAAACTTCCAATATATATAACAAGGAACAAAGGTAACCAATAAGAAGCAGGAAAATGAAAATAAAGTCAGGAAAGCAGCATGTTAGCTCAGTTTTAAACATCCAGGTTTAAATCATAGCACTGCCACACAATAACTGTGACTTTGAGTAGATTACCTGTTTTCTCCTTTAAATGATTACCCTGAGTATTAGAGATTATGATTGTGAAATATCTGCCACATAGTAGGCACTGTGTAAACGGTAGTGATTATTATTGTCAGGAGTGTAGAGAAACAAACTTAAGTTTTATACTTTCTAGAAAGGACTTTATTTTCCCAGTCTTTTCATTCTTGATTTCCCTTCTAATTCTTTACCCAACTTAAATCTTGTTTAACTGCTTTGAAGTTATTTCATAAAAGCTCTATAGTAAATCTCAGCATTTTCCAAGAATTTTAGTCCCCTAATGTTACTTAGAATTCTAATTTTCATAAATTTAAAAGGAATTGCTTCATTTTATTTAAAGAAAATAAGTTTCTTCATTTCATTTAAAGAAACTTCATTTTATCAAAAAGGATAAAATGACATATATTCTTCAACATGAATTCCGAAGTGCTCATCTTTTAACCTATTCATTACAATTTTAGTATTCTTAGAGGCCAGAGAAAAACTAAACTATGAATACAGGAACAATTAAAAACCTAGGCGAAAACTGGAAATTAGATTACTTTAGAATTGTAAGATCCATGATACCAGCCAATGCTCTAATTTTGCAAGTAAAAAATCTAAGAGTTTAAAAGTAATACATCACATAGTTTGATAACCCAGTTAGGTAACCTGGCCCCCGATTAAGTCTGTATTCTTTCCATAATCCTCACGTTTCTTCAGGTTAGCATTATACATTGAATATAAAACACATCTGATACGTGTTTGCTGGATCCAATTAAGTTAAAGGTTATAAATGTGAAATATAATTTATTCCAATCCAATAAATCTGGGTATATAAAATTTACATAGCACTATACTGAAGTGCACTGATCTCAATGGCTCCTGTATCAGACCATAAGAAAGTAATTTTTCATTAGCCCTGTATGCACAGTGCTCATGGATTAATAGTTTTTAAATATTTTTATTAGGCTTAATAATTTTTAATGGCCTCCAAAAATGCTTTAGACCTAAAAAATGGTTTCAAAATTGAAAAAGATTTTGTAGGTTAGATGTTCTAGCTTTGAAAATTGCAATTTTATATTACTGAGAAATTACATCTAATCAAAATAAACTACTTTTTGGATAATAATTTCAAATGAAAAAAATTTTTAAAAACCTTTCATATTTTTACAATAAAAAGTGTTTCATGTGGTGTGTAGTTTCATTTCAGTACATTTCATATGATGCTGGAGGCTCCTTAAGAGGTTTTTAAATGACCATACTGTAAACTCTTTGCACGTAGGGACCAACTTTCTTGATCTTTGTATTCAAGGACTATCAGCATAGTTACCACATTGTAGTCCTTTGTTAATCTCAGAATGGGTGATTATTAAAAGCATTGCACATTTTTGTATTTCTTTTCAAAAATCTTCCATATAAATACTATTTGTCTGACTCAATATATTTTCAAATTTATATTCCTTTTGTAAATATTTTTTCAATCTGCTTCCGATTACAAATCCTGATGCTCATTACTTACTACCAGATCTTGCTATTAGGTTACAAAGTTTTCTTAAAATTCTGAAACAACACATATCCTCTTACCTCACCTCTTTTAATCAAACAGTGTAAGAGATATAAAGTAAATTAATGATAAATAATAGAAAAAGATTTTAAAATTACTGTAAATAGGTGAATCATATGCCCAGAAATATATGTATATGTATATATTTATATATTTTTTAAGTTGTAAAACTATAAAAATCCTTCAATACAGTTTTTCAATTAAAATATATACATATATACATGCTATATACATACATATAAATGCTAAACAAGAATCCATAAACAATAATATTCACACACACACACTTAAATTTATAGTGAGAAGAGCATTAGTAAAAGAATCCTACTCCTAGTTTGGTAGATCAATCCCAGTAAAAAAAGGATACTGCATCTCAAGCAAATATATAGATTTAATGCAGTAACAATTAAAATCCTAGTAGAGATACTTTTTAAAATTGACATAGCAATTATAAAATATAAATATTAAAAAGAAATCAAGTCAGCTAATAATTTTAATGTAATAATGAATAATATCAATACTGAGTCATGCAGTTTAAAAAATAGGATTTCAGAAGCACGTCTGAAAAAAAACCAGGATGAAATATAGTGAGAGGAATATGAGTTGTTCTAAGGAAAGTCATAAGAAAACTAGGTATCAACAAGTAAAAAACAATACAAAGCCATATTTGGAATTTATGTTAAAAGAGAGTCTAGATTAAACAAATTAAAAAATAGGACTGAGAAGTTTAATGAATTTGACAGTTTAAAAAATTACACAACATACTTGCACACATTCACAGATACAAATTAAGGCAAAAAGTAAAGCTGCAGATGGGGAAACATCTTGTGGTAAATGCAACTAGAATATCTGAAGAAATAATACATTTATTGAAGTAATATCAATTTTTGTTTTTAAAAATGGCCAAAGAAAAAATCGAATGTTACAAATTATAAAACAAAAGCAAGTTACTACCAACAATAAAAAATGATAAAATAAAATTGTTTTAAAAAATAAGTGCTAGTAAGGTTATAAAGAAGGAAATATAATCATTATTGGTGGATTTTTTAAAAGGAATTTATTAAACTTTTAATTTAAACGTCTTGATTGTACATATTTATGGGGTACAGAGTTATATTTGAATACATGTATACAATGTGTAATGATCAAATCAGGATAGGTAGTAAATTCATCATCATAAATACTTGTCAGTTTTTTGTGATGAGAACAATTCAGCTCCTCTCTTCTAGCCATCTGAGAGCATACAATAATTAATTATAGATGCCTAATACTACTATACAGCACTAGAACTTATTTTTCCTACGTAACTGTAATTTTGTGTCCATTAACGAATTTCTCTCTATCTCTGCCTCTACCCTCTCTTTCCCAGCCTCTAGAAGCCACAGTTCTACGCTCTACTTCTAAAATTTCAGGGGTTTCTTTAGCTCACATATGAGTGAGAACATGCAGAATTTATCTTTCTGTGCCTAACTTATTTCACTTAACATAATGTCTTCCAGATTTACCCATGCTGCCACAAATGACAGGATTTCATTCTTTATCATGGCTGAGTAGTATTCCATTGTGTATGTACACCTCATTTTCTTTATCCATTTATCTGTTGATGGATACCTAGGTTTATTCCATATCTTGGCTATTTTGAATAGTGTTGCAATAAATATGTGGGTGCAAATATCTCTTTGGTAGGCTAATTTGCTTTCCTTTGGGTAAAAACCCAGGAGCTGAATTTTTAGTTGTTGTTGTTGTTGTTGTTGTTATTATTTGCTCAGGATTGCTTTGGCTGTTCTGGGTCTCTTGTGGTTCCATACAAATTTTAGGATTTTTTTTTTCTATTTCTGTGAAAATGTCATTGATATTTTGGTAGGGACTGCATTGAATCTGTAGATTGCTTTGGGTAGTATGGTCATTTTAAAAATATTAATTCTTCTAATCCATAAACATGGGATGTATTTCCATTTTTTGCATGTCCTCTTTAATTCCTTTCATCAGGTGTTTTGTAATTTTTATTGTAGAGACCTTTCACCTCCTTGGTTAAATTTATTCCTAGGTATTTTATTTTTGTGGTATCTATTGTAAATGGGATTGCTTTCTTGATTTCTTTTTCTACTAGTCCATCATTGGTGTACACAAACACTACCGATTTTTGTATGTTGATCATATAGTAATTCTATTTTTAGTTTTTTGATGAACCTTCATACAATTTTCTATAATGGCTGTACTAATTTCTTCTTTGACCCATTGGTTGTTCAGAAGCATGTTGTTACATTAACATGTATCTGTATAGTTTCCAAAGTTTCACTTGTTATTTATTTCTACTTTTATTCCATTGCAGTTTGAAAAAATACTTACATGGTTTCAATCCTTTTAAATTTGTTGAGACTTGATTTGTGGCCTAATGTGGTCTATCCTGGAGAATGATCTATGTTTTGATGAGAAGAATGTGCATTCTGCAGTTGTTGGATGAAATGTTCTATAAATGTCTGTCAAGTCCATTTGGTCTATAGTGCAGTTTAAATCCAATGCTTCTTTGTTGACTTTTGGTCTTGGTGATCTGTCCAATGATGACAGAGGTGTATTGAAGTCCCAAACTATTATTGTATTGGGGTCTATCTCACCCTTTAGATCCAATAATATTTGCTGTATATATCTGGGTGTTTTGAAGCTGGGTGTACATATATTTACAATTGTTATATCCTCTTGCTGAAGTGATCCCTTTATCATTATATATCATCCTTCTTTATCTCTATAAAAAGTTTTAGGTTTAAAATCTGTTTTATCCAATATAAATATAGCTACTCCTGCTCGTATTTTGTTTCCATTAGCATAGAATATCTTTTTCCATCCCTTCACTATTTTATATGTCTTTGCAGGTGAAGTGCATTTCTCGTATGCATCATATAGTTGGGCCTTTCGTTTTAATCAACTCACCCTGTTTATATTTTTTAAATAGGGAATTTAATCCATTTACATTTAAGGCTGTTATTGAAAGGTATTCCCTTATTCCTGACATTTCGTTTATTTTTTATGGTTATTTTATATATCTTTTATTCTTTTCTTTCCCTTTTATTGTTTGTCTTTGCTGTTTGTTGGTTTTTTATAGTGATAAGATATAATTTCGTTCTCTTTCTCATATGCATATCTGCTCAACCAGTGAGTTTTATCCTTTTGTATATTATCATGACTGTAGTTGTTGTTCTTTTGCTTCCAGATGGTGGACTCTTTAAGGGCTGGTCTTGCAGTGATGAATTCCCACACTTTTTGTTTGTATTTCTCCTTCATTTCTGAAGGATAAATTTGCTAAGCATAGTGTTCTTGGCTGGTAGTTTCTTCTCTTTCAACACTTTGAATACATCATCCAATCTTCTGATAGCCAGTATAGTTTCTACTGATATTCTGTTATTAGTCTGATGGGGATTCTCTTATAGGTGACTTGGTGCTTTTCTCTTGCTGTTTTTAGAATTCCCTCATTGTCTTTGACTTCTGACAAGTTAACTACAATATGTCTCAGAGAGATGCTTTATGGATTAAATCTGTTCGAGGATCTTTCAATCTCTTGGATCTGGAAGTTCATATCCCAATTCTTGGGAAGTTTTCAGCTATTATTTTGTTTTATAAGTTTTTGATGCCTTTTCCCTTCTCTTTTCATTCCAGAACACCCATAATACAGATGTTTTCACACTTAAAGTTATCCCATAGATCTCACAGGCTTTCCTTTTTTTTTTTTTAATTTACCCAACTAGATTATTTCAAAAAGCCTGTCTTCAAGTTCAGAAATTCTTTCCTCTGTTTGATCTTGCTTGTTGCTTAAGCTCTTGGTTGTATTTCTTAATTTATTTAATGAATTCTTCACTTCCAAGACTTCTGCCTGATTCTTTTTTGTGATATCTATCTCTTTGTTGAATTTCTCCTTTAGATCTTGTATTAGTCCATTTCTGCTGCTTATAACAAAATACACAGACCTGGGCAATTCATAAGAAGACAAAATTTATTGCTTACAGTTTCAGAGGCTCGGAAGCCCAAAGTCCAGGGATCACATCTGGTGAAGGTCTTCCTTGGCAGTGGCTTCAGTGACACAGGGTATCACATTGCAAGATGGCAGAAGCAGGGAGAGAGAACTTCTCATGTGCTCTTCTTTTAAAGCCCTCAGAACCAAGCCCCTGACCACCATTTTTAATCCATTCACTATAGCATGGTCCTCCAATCTAATCACCTCTTCAAGGCCCCACCTTTCAACCACCACAATAGGATTTCCCTCCCTCTTAACACTTTCTCAGTGGGTACCAAGACTCTAACACATTAAACTTGGGGGTATGCAGTTCAATTCATAATAGATCCTGAATTGTTCTTCTGACTTTTTTATGCTGTTGGTTGGTATTTTCTTGCATCTCATTAAGTTTCCTTAAGATTATTATTTGGAATTCCCTTACAGGCATTTCATAGATTTGTTTTCCTTTGGGGTCTGGTACTGGAGATTTGTGGTTTAGTGGATTGCTCTGGGTGAGGTCACTGGGATCATGGGCAGGGGACCCTGGACCCTCAAGAGACACACTGGGTTACTCTGCAGCTCCTCAGCTAAAGTAGGCCACACAGTGTAAGGTCACTTGAGTCATGAGCAGGACCCTGATCCCCCAAGAGAGATGTTGGGTCACTCTGAAGCTCCTCAGCTGGAGTGGAACACTCTGGGCAAGGCTGCTGAGGTTGTGGGCAGGACCACGTGCCCCAAGAGAGACACCAGGGTGCTCTGGAGCTCCACTCTGGCTGCTCTGAGTGAGGCCTCTGCAGTCATGGGCAATCCCTTGCACCCCCAAGAGAGACACTGGGTCACTCTGCAGCTCTTCGGCTGGAGTGGGCCATCCTGTGCAAGGTCTCTGGGGTTGTAGGTAGGACCCTACACTTCCAAGAGAGATGCTGGGGTGATCTGCAGCTGTTCAGCTGGAGTGGCCCTTTCTGGGTGAAGTCATCAGGGCCATGAATGGGCCCTCACACACCCAAGAGAAACACTGGGTCACTCTGCAGCCCCTCGGCTGGAATGGGCTTCCCCCTGCAAGGTTGCTAAGGTTGTGGGTGGGCCCCTGTACCCAAAAGAGTTGCTGGGTCACTCTGCAGTTCCCCAGCTGGGGTGGGTGGCCTTCAATGGGCTAAAGCTACAGATAGGACTCTGTTCCCCCAAGAGTGATATGTGGGGGCTTCAAGCTTCCTAGCTGGAGTGGGTGGCTCTGGACAGGTTTGCTGGAGCCACAGCAGGACTCTATGCCCCTGAGAGAGGTGCAAGGGTGCTCCACTGAAGACAGCAGGACTGCTGGCAGTGGCATAAAGCCCTGATCGGTTGGTTTTCTGGCTCCAGAAAGTGCTTGCACTGGCTCCTTCTGTCCCGGGGATGGCCTCCACATCGTGCTAGACTGCCTGTGCCCAAGGATGCAGAGCACCACATGGGCTCAGGTGTCAGAGTCATGGTATGATGATGGGGATTTAGGGCTATGGAGATGCTGGGGCTTTGGGGGCCCAGGGCGAAATGCACTCAGGAATCGGCTCTGATCCCAAAATAAAGGCATCTTGCAACAACCCAGGACTGGAAGATGGGACGGGCTGAGTGTGAACTCCGTCTCTGGATCACTGTAGTCATGTGGGTTCCCAGAAGCTCTCACACCGGACTCAAGGCCTACAAAGGCCATGCAGCTTCCCTGTAGCTTGGATTGCAGGCATCTGTGGCACAGCGGTGACTATTCAGGATTCTCCTTGCCTATCATTTTCCAGCATTTTCCTGGCTCCAAGCCAATCTTGGTCAGGTGCTTCACTTGTCTTTCTACGCTGCCATTAAGAGTTTCTAAACCTAAGGGTGTCTCCCTTACCCTTTTGCTGAATTCTGGTGTTTTCTCTAAGAAACTCTATTCATCGTATGATTATCCATTTGTTTTGAACTTTCTTTGCATCAGAGGTGAGAGCTGAGTACCTCTAGTCAGCCATCCTACCCCTCAGTTTCCTTGATGGCTTTTTGACTAGCAGAGTAATCTGGCTATTATGGTAAGAACGCTAATACTTTATTTTGTTCCAAGACTTCTACTTTTTAAGATATAATTTAAAATAATGATTAAAAAATGTATTCTCACAAGAACATTAAATTAATTAGAGGAAAAAAATAGAAACATTCAATTACTGGTGAACTGTTAAGCAAATGAGAGCATATTAATGAAATAAGACTCATGCTTCTTAATTTGCTTTCCACTTTACCCGTATAGATATGAGGTAAATACCAATATATAAAAACTTTAACTAAAGACACAAAGCCCTAGAATATATACATTTGTTCATTTATTCACACACCTATTACTTAATTCTGACCATATGCCAGGAACTACACTGGCATTTGATCCTAGGTGTTGAGCACAAGAAGGTTGAGTAGATCTCACAGTCCAGTATATATTGACACTTCTGTAACAGTTACAATAAACCATATTAAAAGTCCAATGAGGAGATTTTTTAAAGTACTATATATTGATTTGAATGTCCTATTTAGCTTTCTACAATAAATTAATATTAGAATTTGAATAGGAAAAAATTTTCTGTGACATAGAGATGAGAAAAACATGATGGTTTCTTATACACGTTTCCTATTTGTTGTAAAACAGAAAAATATTTTTGAGATATGACACTTTCCTGAACAATTACTGTGAATCATTTTCTGTCCTAGACTGTGTTTTCCATCCATAATCTTTGTATTAATCTTTTAACATACTCCTTTGTATTAAGTTCTTTTTCATCTTCTGTAGAGATATTTTCATTATAGCCTCAAAATTTCTAACTCTGGAATATTTTGTTTAGTTCTGAAACTTCTCTAAGCGCTTATGGTCCATAACACACAACAGGAATTTGAAGGTGATACAATAGAATTAAAGTTGACTTAATAAATAGGGAAATGATTTCAAGCTTGTAGATAATGTTCTAGTAGCGTTCTGGTCTCATTTTTGTACTGTACTCCAACACCCTCAGTAGTACACATTCACATTGTGACTGTGATCCACAGTGACTTACTATGCTGAGAAAAAACATCACTGGGTATGCTTTTAAAGAACCTTAACATATTTCCTTGTAACTACATCTTAGATCACTTTTAATTACTTTTTAAAAATAGTATTCTTTAAAATGATATATTTCTGGATCATAAATATAAATATATTTCTGCCTCATAAACAAGATAACTTTTCTCTATCATATCATACCAAATTTTTTAAAAATACAATTATATAAATTATGTCTTTGCATATGCACACACATGCACAGTAAGTTACATGCACATTTTACTTGACACTAACTGAAGAAAAGTTACAAAATGAACAAGATACTAATTGGATTGGGGGGGAATAGGTAATCTTAAAAATCATAGACAACCATTTTCATGTTTTATTGTACCTTAATAAAAGCAAACCTTTACCTGTGCAAGCATGGGGAAGCCAAGGTTCCTACATCCATTACAAGGAGTTAATGCTTCCCAAAGTCCTGAGGGCCCACAAGTGTTTTCATCATCATCCTCTTCTTCCACTTCTGGTGACAAATTTATTGTAGATGAAGTTCTCTGAAATTAAATTTATATTATGACAATGTAGTATATCAATGTTATTTAGGTATCTTAACATCAATTAAATTATATAAATTACTTGTGGTATATCTTAGTAAGCAAAAGTCAGCTCACTCTATCCACAGTTATATGGCTATGCCATGTAACTGAGCCAAAAATATGTATAATTCAACTTAAGTTGAAGTGAGAAAGCTGGGTGAATTAAAAAGAGTAGAGATGGGAGCAACAAAGAAATAATGCAAGAAATTTTGTAGAAACTAAAGGAAAATTCCATATTCAAAGAACCTGCTGAACGCCCAGAAGGCTGGATTTAGGGGGAAAAAAATGCATATAAACATTAAGAGAATATATTTGACTAAAGGTCTTCAGAAGGTAGTGTTCAGCACTAAGAGTGATTCCTGCAGTTAGTAAAGATATTCTACATATTGACTGTAAATAACAACCCCCCTAAAAAAAAGTTCTTGCTCTCAAAAATAGAATATGACTTTCTTCTTCCCCCTATTCAAACAAGTTTTATGCATTCACATCTTAACTTTCCCTTTATCAATTGTCAGTAACTAAGAAAAAATAAAATTATAGTTCCTCAATCACTTTCCATACAATACGGTAATAACAATACCTGAGTTATAATGAGAACTATGTGACTTGCAGTGTCATAAGACCATTATTAACTATTTTAATTTACACAACAGCCCTTTAAGGCAAATATTATTTTTTCCCTCATTTTATAAACGAAGAATCTAAAGCACAGAAAAGTCAAGTAAAGCCCAGGGTCGCAGAGCTGGTAAGTGGCAGAAAAAGGATGCTAAGCCAGACTACTAGACTGTAGAGCTTACTCCCCCTTAACCACTATGTTATGAGACCTTTGATTTGTCACAATATCCTCTAAAAGACAACATACTGAAAAACCACGCTGATGTACTTGCAGTTTAAATAAAAGAAATATTTGTGGAATATGTTTCTGCTGCATGATGATACTCCTAACAACATTTTGCGGTGAAAGCCAGTGAAAATTTCTGTAATTTGGTACATAGCAGCCCCTACACTTCCATAAATACATATTTCTCAAATCAAATTAAAGGTGATTATCATGGGGATTTTTTATTGTTTAGATCCTCTGGGTGAAAAAAAATCTTAGGAAGTCTAAAGCCTTAACCTAGCAAGAGCATTTATATATTTGATCGATACTGTTCACAAAAATGAATAAAATGATCAAAGAGGTATATCCTTCTCCGACTCACGATCAGTTAATGGTCTGACCATCAGTATTGACATGGCATGGCACTATAAACCATTACATAGTTGGCTAAGAACCATCAACGTTTCATAGATTAATCGGTTCTTTATTTTTGATAGAATAATTGGTTCTATTTTTGTTAATGGTACTATAATTATTTAATCCAATCATACAGAGAACTTCCTCCATCTCTTTCCCTTCCCTAAAGAAAAAAAAAAATCTGTTTATGTCTCTTACCTGCTCATAAATCTCTAATTACTTCCATTCCACCGTGAATAATATCCAAATTTCTTAATCTGGCTTCAAGGTTCTATTTTATTATTACTATTATTGTTTTGTTTTGGCAGCTGGCTGGTAAGAGGATCTGAACCCTTGACCATTCTGTTATCAGCACCACACTCTAACCAAGTGAGCTAACCAGCCAGACCCCAGCAAGATTCTATTTTTGAGTTCTATTTCTTATTTCATTATATTCATCCCAGATTACAACCAGGTGGAATTGTTTACCCTTGCCTAATCATGCTTGAATCATTTATTCAAGCTTTCCACCTTACCACTCTGTATGGCATATTGTAGTGGTCAAGGGTGTAAGCTCTAAAATTAGAGAGTCCTGAATTCAAGTGCCAACTGTCCCACTTATTGGCTGTATGATTTTCAGCAGATATGACCACAGTCAGCCTCACTTGCCTTATCTATGCAATGGAAAATAATACAGTAGAATCTCCCTCAGGATTTCTTCCTGATAATGAAATGAAATAATGAATATCAAGTGCCTGACACATAATAAGTTTTCAATAAACATTAACTAGCATTTTTAGATCTTATTTTCTTGTAATCCCACCGATTCAAAATATAGTTCAGATTTCATCCCTTACATAAAATTTTCTAGATTTCCCCCAAACATAAATGATGTCACCTTCTCCTGAATGTCTATAGTTTTTTGTGTGAGTTTGTTTGTTATACTATTTCACACACCCCTTGAGATGATAGCATAGTGGCAAAGAGCATTGGCTTTGAAGTCAAATAGATGCACATTTAAGTACTAGCCTGTGTAGCCACTTCCAAGATGTGTAACTTTGAAAAAAATCATACAATCTTATTAATCCTCAGTTTCTTTATCTGTAAAAGTAGGAATAATAATTCCTATTTGTTAAGGCTGCATGAGGATAAAATTAACGGCTTGACAGTGACTGGCACATAAAAGTAATCAGTAAGTATTGCTATTTTTACTATTATCTTTATCCTGAAGGAGTTGTACACACACAGCATGCTTCTGCATAGACACACACTCACACACACACACATACACGTGTGGCTTGCTTACCCTAGTTAATTGTAAGTTATCTGAAAGAAAACATTGCCTTATTCACATTTGTATCTCTCACAATGTGTTGTGCATAATAGAACCTAATAAATATTTATTGAATAAATTATTGAATAAATGAATTTTAAACTATCATTTTCATTTTGCTACCTAGAAAATTTTACTAATATTAAGGGGTGTACATAATTGTATCACAAATATCCTAATTGCTATTTTAGTTTTATTTTATATTAACCATTACCAGTAGCTTTAACAGAAATGAAGAAATTTATCAGTGGTTTAGTACTGCCCCCTAATGACAGTATATAAATTGGCTGTGTCAAGCCATAATTTTTAACTTTATTTCTTTACAACTAAAGATGCCTTGGAAAGATTTTATCAAGCTAAATATAATCTCCAACTATATATTGAAAAGAAGCCACATGAACCCACTTAAACTGACAAGGTTTCCTTTATTTCAAATGCCTTTTACACTTTTTACTAGAGATCCAACTGTGTTCTTAAAATTCCAGAAAAATGTGAAAATTCTTCTAAAGAGAATAGACTGTATAGTTTGAGCCTGTTAGTTTTCCTGGTTGCTACGTGGTAATTATATAGAAGCAAGATCAGATCAATTCTACACTGTTGCAAATGAAAAAACTGTCATAATAGATAAATACCACTGGGAGTCAAATTTGAGCTCAATCAAAGAAAAATACTTTCTAAAATAATTACTGTATATCAGTCTAACATGGAAGAAATGGGACTTCCCTCTGAGGTGGGGTGTGTGTCGCATGTGTGTGTAATTTTTCATATATTTTATATATGGCATATAAGATGTAATCATTTAAAAATTATATACAATGGTGCTTTATAATTTATAAAATGCTTTCAGATACATAACAGCCCAATAAAGTAAAGGAAGGATTATCCATATTTTACAAGTGAAGAAACTAATGCTTAAGATGGTACTCAACTTTTAAGATTATCCTACAAAAAAGGCCAGATAATCCATGACCTCTGACCTTAGGTCCTATTATCTTTCTATCACACCATGGAAGCAAGCTCCTAATTATTAGAATTCTTCAAAAAGACAACAAACGTTCAAAACAGTCTAACATAACTGTCAGCGCAAAGGGACCAGGCAAAGAGGCAGAATCCAGGAAGGAGGCAAATAGTTATCAAAACAAAGGACAACAAACTAAAATGAGTTAGCAATCTGGACTACCTAAAGGATAGCCACAGGTCTTTTCGTCATTGTTTTTCAAAAATGAAATTGTTTTATTGATTTTTTATGAAAATTAAAGTAATACATGTGCCTTGGGTTGGACATCCTCCCCAAACTTAATCCCCACTGTAATTGTTAAGAGTAGGAAATCCTACTATGGTAATAGAAGGGTGGCGCCTTGAAGAGATGATTAAATTGTAGGACCATGCTGTAGTGAACGATTAAAAATGATGGTCATGGGCATGGTTTGGAGGGATTTAAAAGGAGAGTGAATGAGGAGGTTAGTGTCTTTCTCTGCTCCACCATTTTCTGCCATGTGAGACGCCTGGGTCACTGTCACCACCACAAAGGCCTTCACCAAATGTGTTCCCTGGAGTTTGAACCTCCCAGCCTACGAAAAACTAAGCAATAAATTTCATCTCCTTTCAAATTACCCAGTTCCAGGCATTTTGCTATAAGCAAGAGAAACAGATGAATATACTTGCCTTTCTGGTATGCACCACTTGGTCATGACATAATCTTTTTTTTTTTTATTAGACTATGATTTTTTTAATTTTAAAATGATAATAAAACTTATAAGCTCAAAAACTACCTATATACACAAATATAGTGATATGAGGGGTCTTTCAAAAAGTTCAAGGAAAGATTCGTATTATCTTTTAATTCCATTTTTCCATGAACTTTTTGAAGTACCCTTGTACATATATTTGGACAATCCTGAATGGCCAAGAATTTAAACCAATATTTGGCCAAAACCTAAAATCAGTCATCATGGAATGAACTTATGGAACACAATAATTAAATTTTAAATGACATATAATCTTTTTAATGTATCGCTGGACTTCATTTGTTACTATTTTGTTGAGAATTTTTAAGAATGTGTTCATGAGTGATACTGATCTATAGTTTTCTCTTTGTGAAGTGCTTTGATATCACACTAATGCTGATCTACTACAGTAAGTTGGAATTGACCCTCATCCTTTATTTTCTAAAAGCATTTCACCCATGAATCATCTAGGCCTGAAGTTTTCTTGTGGGGAAGATTTTAATTATGAATTATGCTTCTTTAACTAATATAAACATATTTAGATTTTATATTTCTTCTTGAGTCACTTTTCATAATTTGTGTCTTTCAAGTAATTCTTCCTCTCATCTAGGTTGCCAGATTTATTGGCATAAAGTCATTCATATTGTTCCTTTATTATACTCTTTATTATCTTGGATCTGTATTCATATCCCCCTTTTTATTCCTGATATTGGTAATTTGTTTTCTTCTCCTTTTTGATCACTCTAAGTAGAGGTTTATAAATTTTATTAATTTTTTCAAAGAATTAGCATTTGGTTTCATTGCTTCCCCCCCCCCCCCCATTGGTTGTTCATATTCTATTTCATTGATTTTGATTTTAATCATTTTCACTTTTGGTTTAATTTCCTCTTTTATCTCGTTTCTTAATGTTAAAGCTTAGGTTATTTATTTAAGATCTCTTTCCTTTTCATAAGAATTTGAGTCTATGAGTCTCCCTCTAAACACTAACTTTATCTACAAATTTTTATATTCTCTGCTCTTATTTGCATTCAGTTCAAAGTACTTTCTAATTTTCTGTGTGATTTCTACTTTGACACACTGTTTATTTATGAAGCATGTTGTATTAGTCTGTTCATGTTGCTATGACAGAGGTACCTGAAACTGGGTAATTTATAAGGAAAAGAGGTTTATTTGGCTTCCGAATCTGGGACAGCCACATCTGGCACAGACTTCAGGCTATTTCTACTCATGGCAGAAAGTGGCAGGCAGCAGGCGGGTACAAGCAGATCACATGGCGAGAGGAAGCAAGAAAGAGAGGGGAGGTGCCAGGGTCTTTTAAACAACAAAGCTCTCACAGGAACTAATAGAGCGAGAACTCACTCATCAATCCCCCCTACCCAGAGAGAGCATTAATCCAATGAGGGATCCGCCCCCATGACTCAAACAGCTTCTGCATTGCCACATTGGGGATCAAATTTCCACATGAGTTTTGGTGGGGACAACACATCCAAACTCTATCACATGTTATTTAATTTCCACTTCTTTGGGAATTTTTCCAAATGCCTTTCTGTTAATTTTTAATTTCATTTCAATCTGGTTTACATTGTTTCTAACAAGTCTGCTTCTTTCTTATCTTTGTTCCTCTCTACATAAAGTAATTATTTTTCCTCTGGCTGCTTTAAGATTTTATCTTTTTGACTGGTCTTCAACAACTTGATTATGATGTATCTTTAGTTTTCCTTGTGTTTGTTATGTTGGCATTTGTTTAGCTTCTTAGGTCAGTGTGTTTATAGTTTTCATCCAAGTTACAAATTTTTCGGTCATTGTTTTTCAAATTTTTTTTGTTATTCTCCCACTCCCAACCTTTCCTCTCCTTTTAGAACTCTACTTACACATATGTTTGATTGCAAGATATTTTTCCACAGGTTACTGAAGTTCTGTGTGTTTATTTTCAGTCATTTTTCTCTCTGTGTTTTATTTTGGATGCTTTCACTTGCAATATTTCCCATTTCACTGATCATTCCTTCTGCAAAGCTGTTAATTGTATGCACTTTATTTTTCATTTCAGATATTGCATTTTTCATCACTAAATTTTCCATTTCAATCTTTTATACCTACATTTCTCTCTTCACAGTCACCTTTTCCTTTAAACTCTTCATTTTTTAGTAAATAATTAATTTTAATAATACTTGTTATGTCTGAACAGCAAACACATAGTTTAAGTATGCAGTGAAGGATGGGAGTGAATTTACAGTTAATTTAAAAAAAAAATCCTTGCTATAAATTGCACAAAACACATAATATATTTGCATAATTATAGCACAAGATTTATTATCTTGTATACAAATTCAATCAACTCTGTAATTTCCATGTCTGTTTTTATAGACAAATTGCTCACATGGTTATGAATTTAATTTTTCTTTTCATGTCTAGTCATTTTTATTGGATACCGGAAAATACATTATTGAGTTCTGAGTTTAGTTGTATTCCTTTAAAAAGTACTGGACCTTGTTCTGGCACAGAATAATGTTATTTGGAGATCCATTTGATGCATACGAGGCTTGTTTTCCAGATTTTTTTAGGTGGATTTGGAGTAACCTTTATTCTGGGGTTAGTTTAACCCCACCACTAAGATGTAAGTTCCCTTCTGAGATCTCTACTGAAGGCCTCATGTGTTCAGCAAGATCTCTTCACTTGAATGATTCTTGGCCCTGTGTGAGCTGCAGCAATTTTTCTATTTACACATCCCTGGTGTCGTTCTTTCTTTAAAGGTTTTTTCTTTTCTGAATTCATAGAGTTTCATTTTATCCATGTGCAGATTGATATTCAGCTAAAGATTCAAAGATAACTTTAGGAAGTTTTCTGGACCTCTTTCTCTGTGTAGCTCCCTCTTTTCTGTTCCTCTGACTACAAATTCTAGCTGACTCAGCCTTCCCCAACTCCAATCTGTGTATTTTGAACTCAGTGAGATGACCTGACTCTGTTTTTTCTCCTTGTGCTATATTTACGAAATTTCATTCAGACAGATGCTGGGGTGGTAGTAGGGTTTGCTCCCTTTTGTTTCTTCTTTATTGGGGATCACAGGCCTATCTTTTATACAAGTTTGATAATGGATATTTTATATATTTTGTCCAGTATTCTAATAGTTTACAGAAGGAATTATTTCATACCCTGTCATTAGCTCATGGAAGTTTAACAAAAATGCTTTCTAAAATAAGACGTATGTATTTTTCATAACTGCCTCTCCCTTTCTAGAGCTCTTTTCACTTCTTACATTATTCTGGCTAAATTATCCCATTTCCTCTATTTTGTACAAATTCTTTAAATATATTAATATTGCTTCTCCCTACTCTGTCAACTCCATATTTACCACTCCATATTTATCACCTGTCACACAGTAGTTATTCAATTACTGGTTTTGCATCAAGGAGTGCATATACCTTAAAAATCAACCTGAACTACTTCTAAACATAATTTCACTACCACTTACATTATTTTAATTAAAGATTATGTTGTTTATACCCAATATTTCAAACAAATTCATTTAAATTTTTAAATATTTATTGAAGAGAAACTACTGTCTACAAGGCTAAACTTGAGGGTGAGGGAAGGGAAAGATAAATATGTCATAAACTCTGAATTCAAGGAATAAAGAGTATATACATATACATATCTATATACATAACTAGATGGTAAACCTAGATCAAAATTATAAGCATTATAGAGATACTGAAAGAAGGTGTTCGAAGAAAATAAAGAGGGAGCAATTATTTTCAACCAGGGAGAATGAAAGAGAGAATTCAGAGATGCTTGCCTTTGCACCACAGCACCTCAAGAAATAAAAATTCCGACGAGAGAGGAAAAGAGGGATGGGAACGAAGCACAGGGATTGCATGATCATGCAGTACGAATGTGCCTCCCATGTCTGGCAAATCAGGTATGAGGAAAGGCCTGGTGAGGAGATGGGGCAGAAAAAAACAATCAGGGCTCTGTTGTGGATAAATGGATAGTTTAAAACAGGTTCGACATTTGTCATGACACAATTTTCTTCTTCTAATTCTATTGTGATCAAAAACCAGAAAGCCTCTGGGTTGGATATAAAGGACCCAGATACTGTTTCTCTTCTTTGATGTCCCATAGTACAGCTGGCCTGGACAACTCAATGTATTGTTTTGAACTATTCGCAAGATGTTACATAAAGTATATCTTATCTTTATGACTGTAGAGACAATACTTTCTATTCTTTGTGTATCTTGAAAAATCACTAACACATTTCTGGGCACATCATATGCTGTAAATTTTGACTGGACAACTCTGGACCCTACTCATGCTCTGGTTCCTCTTTAAACAACTATAAAATAGAAATGCCTTCAGTGCTGGTGTGTAAGTAACTTTGTATATGTATATATACATGTATGCACATGAACACATGTGAGTGTATTGGACTGAAAACAGAAAATAATAGATATGTTTTATCAGGAAAATATGTAAAGAAAGACTTTCAATAACCCACAACAAAAGGATAAAAATCCTCATTATTATAATTTTCAATATACGACAGTATATTCCTTGCCACCCCTCATCTTTATATTATATACACTATTCTGTCATATTTTCATCCATTTTCTGGGGAAACAGTTTTCGGTTATATGAAAGTAAAATTTTGGAAAAACAAAGAATATAATTGAGATGTATATTAATTAAACCACCATAAATGAACAAAACATATGACTGAAGAATTTTCTATTGAAAAGTAACTGAATACAAGTTAGACATTAAGTCTGTTAGATCAGCAGAAAACTGATTAACTCTAGGTCACAATGATACTAAATTGAGGTAGAATAAATAAAATGAGAATAGAAATTGAGGATTTTGCACAGTCTTAATATTTATAAAGCCAAGCGTAGGTTAAGGACATCGTGCTGCTAAGAGATGTGGAACAGATGGTTTAGAGTAATGACTTGATAATTCTGGGTGACTTCCATGATTCACATTATTGGCTGGAAGAAATTACACAATAAGAAATGGTCCTCAATTTTTTAACAAAACTTTTTACTACAAACATTAACAAAATAAGTCTCAAAGCATCCTCAAGAGTACATATGATTTCCCTTTCTCTCAGTTCATACAAAAAGACAAATCACACTAATTCACAAAGTGAATTGTGTATGTAAGGATAAAACAGGTAAACAAAACTGAAACCTAGATCACAGTTTGTTCAAATCATTACTTAGGTGACAAAAATTAGCAGCAAAAAAAAAAAAAAAAAAAAAAAAAAAGGTATTTTTAAATAATACTATGGCTCATTCAAAAAATTTTTGAAGTTTCTTTTAGAATACATACAACAACATAAGTTAAGAAATTATGTCTCCACAGGAAGCATTTTTGTTGTTGGTTCTGCTTGTGTTTGTGTGTGTGTGTTAAATATACCTGGTGAACTTATGTTTTCCAATGCAGAGAAGTCAAACTGTTCATTTGGTTTTAAAAGGCTGTGTGGCCTGGTAGAAATTATCCAGGTTTGTGGTCTTGGTTTAAAATTGACTTGTGCTCAGGATAAGTTTAGATTTGGGGTTATTTTCTAATCCTAAATCCACCTTCACTAATTTCACCTGTCGCAGTCACATCATAGTGTGCATACTGGAGAAAAGGAAAGGGGTCTGGAAAGGTGTCTTCAGAAGCAAACCTTTGGGGTTAATCTCTCACCTCAAGGCCCAACTCTGACCTGGTCAATTTTAAGTAAATAATCAACACTGTCTAAAATAAAATCCTTTCTCAGGGTAGTAGCTTGTAGGAGGGGAAGATCTATGTCTTACTTATGTTTATATTCCCAATATCTAGAGTAGTTGTGGCAGAGTGGGTACGTTAATGCTGAATTTAAAATGCTTCTTTTGTATGTTCAATAGCACTTGATAAATGCTTTTTGGTGGAAATATTTCACCAATTTAGTGAAAGGAAATAAAAACTGATCATGTTTTTCCCAAAAAGGCTATCTTTAATTAATAATCAAATTGATAATGAGTATTTTCAAAAATTTATCTCTTTCTTGAGGTAATTTTTTTAAGTGCAAAAGAAACATCCAGATGCACCAGGACAAGTTAAATAATATAGCAATATCCTTCAGGCTATGCAACATTCTCACCATCTGCCAGCATTTAATTAAAGCCCCCTGATCCAAGTTTAAACACCTGAATTGGAATACCTGAGCCACATCCTGTCTAGCCGAGGCATTAAACCCATGCTTGATGAGTCGTCTGTCTGAAGTAGTAAAGTGGGAGGTACCCAGGACAAACAAAAACATCAGCAATTTACCAGATGCTTCTACTGATTCACTCTCCACTGTTTCACCTTGGTCTTCCTACAATGAACTAATTTCATCTCAAAGAAAAGGAATTTTTATGCTCTCCAGCTATGGATTTTCATCATCTGGAAATAGATTTCAATTACACAGAACTCTGACCAAACAGAATTGTTCTAAACAGATCTGATCCTATACCACTAAATATGTCACAACATCACCAGAGAATGCCATTCTATCATTGCTAAAACTCAAAGAGTTTTCCTAGGGTGTCCTGAATCTAATAAGTAGTCAATGCCGTCCAACCACTTCCTCAAAACTATGGACAGTTCTGAAGAGCCACCTCAGCTTCAGAGCTCCCGATGATGTTGGTTAAGCAGAGACAAACCATTCAGTGGGCTGCAGCTATATATACCTTCTCCAGTGTGGTCTGAAGCCCAGCTTTATGGAGAGGGGCTCTCTTCCAAGATTGTTCTTCCTTGGATACCTTCTCTCAGCCATACAACATCTTTATAGTTTGTTTTACATCTTTATATTTACTTTCCAGTCATAGTTTGATAATCCTTTATGTTAAACTTTCTTGGGGACCTTCAACACAGCAACATAATCAGGGAATGATAAGAAAAGAAAAGGCTAAGGTTGAATCAAAGACATCATTAAACTGGTTGAAATAATAGAATAATATATTATAAAATTTAAATTATTTTTGGAAGTCTCTAAGAGCTAAACCAATGTTACATAAAATTAAACTAGGGTTTTAGTAACCAAATTGGAAAAATTCTCCCAAATCCACACACACAAAAAAAGATGAAAATATATCAGAGAATCTAGTGTAGCAAAGGAATCGAGAACACTACATTAGTCTAAGAACATATAATCCTAGATAAATAAGACTGAGCAGTGGATACAAAGAAAATAATCAAAGATATAAAGAAGAAAACTTTCCAGAATTTCCAAGCAAATGCCTGAAAAAAATTAATAGAAAAGAATCATATCTAGTCATATTCTGCCAAAATCTTTTTCTAAAGAAAAAGAATAACCTCTTCAAGCTTTCAGAATGAGCATTCGATTTGCCTACTGTACTAGTCAGGATTCTTAGATACAAATAATAGAAACTGACTCTGGTTAAGCAAAACAAAAGGTTGCCAACAGGAAGGTTTTCAAAGCCTAAGTAATCAGGAAACAAAGAAAACAAAAATTCTTGAACTCTACTATGCCTGCCAAGGGAAAATATTATACTGACCTTATATTTTTGCAATATATGCAATTGTATAAGCATCAGAGGATAGAAAATGCCAACAGATTACTGAGGGTGCAGGGTTATAACTTGAGAATTTTATCCACAGTAAAGCTACTGGTTATGTTTAAAAGCAAGGCTTCAGAAATGCAGATCTCATGAGTAATTCTTGAGATAATAAATTTATCCTATTTGTGGATAAATTCCATCCCACTAAGAGACAAATTAAGAATTTAAAAAGGTACAACATGTAATATAAAGAATAATTAGTAAATATAAAAATCACTTAAATACAAAGTTTTTTAAGTATAATAATGTTTCTCAATAGGGTTATAAAATATGGTTATTAATATGATCATTATTTTCAGGTGAAATAATTACATACTTATAAAACTCAAGAAGATCAGTTGAAAACCTTTTAGGAGGATAAAATATGGCAACTGGTTATAAAATAAACATTTAAAAACTAACAGTCTTTCTAAATACAAGCAAAACCCTCTAGAATATATAACAGGAAAAGAATATGATTCAAAAAGTTAAACATTCAAAAATCAAAACAGCTGACAATACCCTTAATGAGAAATGTGGGGGTCCTAGGTAAATAAAACTGTATAATTATAAAACATAAAAATACATACCAAGACAGAAGGGAAAACTAGTTTAAATGGAGAGAAATATCACAATCTAGATTGAGAGGCTGAATGTTCCAAAGATGACAATTCATCCCCAAAAGTATATTAATTATAATTACAATCAAAGTACATTCTTTCTGTAGGTTATAAGTAAAGTAAGGGCTGAAATTGTGTTATATAGAACTATATCTGAGACTAGAACTGTACAAAACAGATATAAGTTGAACAACAAATACTTCTCAATGAATGGTTAAAGTAACAAATTAATCCTGTTTGAACTGTGGGGAAAGATGGCAAAATGAATTAAAAATCCACCAGAAAAAAGAAAGAAGAAAAAAGGTAAGGAAATTATTTTTTTAAAAGATAAGTACTATAAAAAGTAAAATACTGTAGTACTTGTGCAAAGACGATAGGAGAAATAGTACTAGTTCAGAACTTAATATACACTTTTTATTATATATATATTATATAAACACAATACATGAAAAAGACGTATCAAAACTATACAGACAATGAGTGTATTACTCAATAAACTGTGGTAGGAAATAAGTTTTTAAATTTCTATAGGAAAAAAAAAAACCTTAAAATTCTCCTTACATACTGCAGCATATGAAACCATGTGAATTAAAGCATTTTGTGGGAAAAAGAAGCACTCTTCTTTTAATGAACTTTCTAATAAAAATATTTATAAATACAATAAGGAAATTATTTAGAGACTTAATTTTATGAAAAAAAATTAATCCTTGTTATTAGAACAACATTACTAATAAAATTTTAAAGCAAATGAAACTCTTGGAAAATTATTTACAATAAATAAAACAAAGTAATAATAACCTTAATATGCAGAGATCCATATATCAATAAAATAAATGGTATACTAAATGGAAAACATACAAAAGTCTTGAAAAGATCATTCTGAAGTAATACGATTGACCACTGATTATACAAAAATTATTTAACTTCATTAGTATTCAGAGAAATGAAAATTCAAATAATGGATAACATCTTTTACTGACCAAACTGGCTTTTTTTTTCTCCCCCGGCATTTGGGCTGCATGGGGATCTGAACCTTTGACCTTGGTGTTATCAACACCACACTCTAACCAACTGAGCTAACCAGACAGCTCCATAACTTTTTTAACAATAATGTTCAATGTTGGTGAGAGTCTTTACATTGATAACATAAAATGAAAAAAAATCTATTGAAAAATAAGTTTGTAATGTGCATAAAGAATCTAAAAAATAGTTTCTTCTCTTTCACCTCTTTCTGAAATTCCACTTCTAGATATGTCTACTGAGGTAATAAGCAGAAATGTTATATGTATGTTCAGTGATGTTCATTGGACCATTATTATAAAAGCTAATAATTGAAAAAGCCTAATTTCTGACAGAAAAACAGTTCGATAAATTAGGGTATACCCATATAATGAAATATTTAAAGGTCTTTAAAATCTTATTTTCAGAAAAATGCAATAATGTGGAAAAATGTAATTGTATTATTTTAATGTTATACTGTTTTTAAAAAGCAGTATAACAAACCTTTGGCAAAATAAATTTGGGGGAGGCTTAAAATACTTTAAATAAGTCATCTCTAAATAGTGAAATAATGGTCAGTTTGAATTTTTTCTTTATACTTTTCTGAATTATGCAAACCTTCTACAATCAACTTGGAATACTTTTATAATCAGACAAATATTACTGACTTTATATGTACGCTTTGATAAAATCATTTCACCCCTACCATTCTAACCTAAATAAAGGATTTGCACAAACACATTTTACTCAAGGATATTTATCATAGTATTGTTTGTAATAAAATAAATTTATAAACAATCTAACCATAAGAAATAATTAGATATACTTCTTTGTATTGGACTATAGTTGCTGTAACTAAAATTTTCAAAAGAATGTATTGGCATAGGAAAATTCTCATGATAATCAAGTGAAGGGATAAAATACACAGCATAATTCTGGTTTCATTTTTATAGTCACTTGTATATTTAAAAAAACTAACATAAAATATATTGAAACATATCTCTACATGACAGGTGAATTTTCATTTTATGCTTCATACATATTATATTTTCCAAATTGTCCATAAGAAAAGAACAAATGTGTTTTTTAAAGGAAAATGAGAGACTATTTCTCCTTGTGTGACTCCAGTAATGAAATACTAAGTGGTATGTTGAAATGTCGATCAGAAAGCAGAGGCAATCCTAAGAATTCAACTGCAAGTTTCATATCTTATCTTCACAACTTCTATTTTCCAAATAATTTATAAAAATAAGTAGGACTTAATTTCATCACATGTATTAAGATAAGTAAAACAAATGGTGTTAATTTGAAGTATTCCCCTGAAGATCATTTCTTTATTTTTATTTTTATTTTTATTTTTTTGTCTTTTTTGAGACTGGCCGCACTGCGCTAAGCCAGTGAGTGCACCGGCCATCCCTATATAGGATCCGAACCCGCGGCAGGAGCGCTGCTGCGCTCCCAGCGCCACACTCTCCCGAGTGCGTCACGGGGTCAGCCCCCCTGAAGATCATTTCTAACTTGAGTTTACAAAATGTACTCTTAGTCCTCATTCCTTTTTAGACCTTTTGCTTATAGAAATGTTAGTATAACATGATTACTAAATATACCTCAATTTCAAAGTGCCATACAGCCACTATTAAGGCAAAATTTGAAAAATAAATGGAAAAACATAGTACTTAATGTTGACAAGAACCACCAAAGGGCCTTAAGACTATTGTTCTATAAATGTTAAATTATGTAATGACAGAAGTTAATTTGATTTTTAAAAGGGGAGTGGGTAATGGGGAGAAGGGGAATGTGCTGTGAGACACAGTAGAACACACAGGAATAACTGAGGTGTATATCTTTATTCTTACTGGCATGTATGCCAAATGAATCAAAGCAAACGCAATATTGCATGTATTCAGATTAATAACACCTACCAAAAAATAATTCCAAGAGGTTCTTCATCAAGAAATTTCCAAAATATATAAAAGGGCTTATAAAAGTGAATCTTTGGTTTTTTTTCTAAGTACACCTTGCTCCAAAATCTTTTGCTCTCCTACATCTTTCATGACCTATAATTTATTTTTAGTTTCTGGCCTCATCCCTGTTTCTAGGCCCCACTCAGCAGAGATGTGATCAGAAGAGCCAGGCAGCATCACAAAATTCACATGAGTAAGGTTTTTAAAACCAGTGTCAGTTGCCCCATCCCCACAAATTGTGTTTTTTTATCCTTCAGGCTGCTCAAGAAAGTAGCAAATAATATAATTTGGGGAGTACTTTTTTGGTGGAGTGGAAAGTAATCTAATTACTATATTTAAAACTGTACCAGTGGGAAATAATTTCCAAACACTTTCCATAAAATATCTTATAATTAGATTCCCTTCTGAAACTGCTAGGACTTTAAAGTAAAATAAAGTCTACTACTGAGAACACTGTTGAATTGCAGATAACTCCTACTGGTGATCAAAATGACCCAGTCAAATCTCCAGCTGCTTATATTACTCTGAATAAATTCTCCATTTTAAAAATAGATACACCAAAGAATAAAAGTTCAATTAAAAGTTACCCAACAAAACAACTCTATCTTGGCAAAAATGGCAACACTTCAAAACGGAGGAATATTTGACATGTTCTGTTAGCTATTTGGTGATATACCTTGCCAGAGACAAACAAATAAGATAGAACTAAATCCGGGTTGGAGAACTGAGGACTATGATTCTGGGAAGATGACAGCCTGTGTCCATATTCTCCAGTCCTTCTCCACCTTCCTAAGTCCCTGGTGGGGCTACTCAATCTTGGAAAGAACCAAAGTCTACTCTTGGAAGCTGAAGGAGAAATTAGAATCACCTGAGATCTCAAGTCCTAAGAAATAAAATAGAATTCTGGCCTGAAATTTACTAGCCAGCAGTCAGAGCCTCTTCTAAGCTTTCCTCTGCAACAAAACTTGGAACAAATATCACAGATTCACAGATTCATTCAAGGAAAGAAACTTCTCCCACTGTTTATTGGGAAAGGCTAGATGCTACTTATCATGGGAGAGGAAATGTAATGTTGGACTAGGTACAATCCATCCCTGGTTGCACCAAAAAATAAAGAGATCATTTTTTAAGCCTAAATTCCACTAAAAGCTCTCTGGGTGTAAACCCTGCCCTTTTATTATTTACTTTTTTAAATTTACCACTTTCCAAGAGACTCCAAAAGCCTAAGAAGCACAGGTGTTGAAGTATCCCACACCCAATAACATAAATAGGCAGAGGAGGATCAAGAACACATTTTATGTGACATAGCAGCTTAAAAAAAGGAGATTTAGATGATCAACAAGAGAAGTGGAGGTAAAAATACTGGAGGACACAAGACAAAAAAAGAAAAAAATGTACTGCAATCTCCTATGGATATAAAATTAGAATATATAAAAATAGTCTTGAGAACTAAATTAAAGAGTACTTGAATTTAAAAATTCTGTTGATTTTGAAATGAGAAAGGAAAAGTCACTGAGGAAAAGCAATTTAGTGTTTTAGAAGATCTAGTGTAGAGTAGAAAACAGAATAAAGAAATAGAAATCCTAATAGGCATCAAGTACAGACTTAGCATTTGTAAGCTTATGAATAACAGGATAAAAACAAATGAAGATGTGACAATCAGAGAAATGATAGAAGACATCTTTCCTTATCTGAAGTTGTGCTCAGATTAAATCCCAAACTCACTAAATCCCAAGAAGGAGTAATTTTAAATGGCACATACTTAAAGATATCCTGATAAAATTTTGAACTCTAAGATTAGACTAAAAATTTTACCACTTTCTATAATGGAAAAAAAAGCAGGTATTTACAAAGAAAAGAGAACCAGATTATCATCAAACTTCTCAACTGTAACACTAGAAGCTAGAACACAGTGGACCAACCATTACAGAGAAAGAAAAGAACTGTTAAATTAATTAAGCAGGAGGCTATTAGTCTGAGGCTGTCTCTGCACTATGAGTTCCTACAGTAAGAAACACAACCTCTGGGGACACACCCTGCCCTGGAGCCAGTAGCCCCAGGGCTTTCCCAGATTTAAGGCTCTTCCCTCTTCCCAGCACACACACAGGAGAGCCTACGACACCCTGATCCCAGCAGCTTGAAATCTGGGCTCACAGCAGCTGTGACTCTAGTTCCGTAATCTGAGAAGTCTTTCCTAGTCCTGCTGAACTAATGTGCCCCATGTCCCTGGCCAGAGATCAAACAAGCAGACCCTCCTCAAGCAGATCACCCCCTGTTCCTTTCCCAACCCCCAGCCCTGCCAGCTGACTGAATCATGTGTGCCTGAGCCCCCAACCCAGAAACAGCTCATGGGTCTCTACTATAATAAATACACAATTGAGCTGATGGAAATAAAGTGTATCCACTCCTAGAGAAGTCATAGACTGTCTTGAACAGTCCTACACAGTAATTTTGCCAACAGTTGCAGAAGCAGTTGGACTGGCTCCCTCTCTGCAGGCCTGCCTAGTGACACTGCCCATCACTCAGAAGCAGCTGTACAGGCCCTATCACTGCAAGCTTGCCTACTGGCCCCATCCACCACCCAAAAGCAGAAGCTCCACCCTCACCAGACCAGCTCTTGAACTGCTGAGGGAAGCACAATCTTACATCAAGCCCAAAGAAGTGGCAAAGTGGAAATGTCACTGGCAGACCTGCACTCAGCTAGCTGAACCAAATCACACCTACACTTCTGTCTCAGAGAAACAGCTCAGCTGTCAAGCCCCTGGAAGACCCACCCTCAAGTCTTTAAGCCATCACATGCACCCATATCTAAGTTAGAAACAGCTTGGATGATGTGCCCCTGGTGAGCCCACCCTTGGTCAAATCCCTCCCCCTACAAAGCTGTGCCACTGCTGCCACAAACCTCCCAAGCACAGGTTCCTGACTCACTCATGGACATAGTGAAAGTGGATTACAGCTGAAGAAACTACACAAAGTCTACACTACTGGATCTATCCTGAACAAAGCCATTGCACTCTACCTGACTGACAACCTAGGATGCATTCGCAGGTGAAAGTCTTTCCCCATGCAAGTCACTCCACAAAACTCAACAGATGCACAGATATCAATGCAGGGAAACAAGGAACAAGAAAAAACAAGGTAACATGACACCATCAAAAAACCAAAATAATGCTCCTGTAACTGATCCCAAAGAATCAGAAATTGCCAACTTTCTGGAAAAGGAATTCAAATTAACAATCTCAGGGAAACTGACTGAGATACAAGAGAATACAGACAAACAGCTCAATAAAATCAGAAAAACAATTCATAATCTGAATGAGAAATTTAACAAAGACATAGATATTGTTTAAATAATTAAGCAGAAATCTTGGAATTGAAGAATTCATTGAATGAGATAAAACATACATCTGATAGTCTCAGCAGACTAGATCAAGCAGAAGAAAGAATTTCTCACCTTGAAGATAGCAGTTTTGAAATAACACAGGAAGACAACAAAAGAAAAAAGAATAAAAAAGAATGAACAAAGCTTACAAGATCTGTGGAATACTATTAAGCAAACAAATATTAGAATTATGGGCATTACAGCAGGAAAAGAAAACAAAAAAGATAATGAAAACCTATTTAATGAACTAATAGCTGAAAACTTCCCTAGTCTTGGGAAAGAAACAAACATCCAAATCCAGGAAGCTCAAAGGTCCCCCAAAAGATTCAACTCAAATAGGTCTTCTCTGAGGCACACGGTAGTCAAACTATCCAAAGTTAAAGACGAAAAGAGAATTCTAAAAATAGCATAAGAAAAAAGTCAAGTCACTTATGAGGGAATCCCCATTAGAGTAACAGCAGACTTCTCAGCAGAAACCCTAAAGGCCAGGAGAGAATGGAGTGATATATTCAAAGTGTTGAAAGAAAAAAAAAATGCCAACCAAGAATACTATACTCACCAAAGCTCTCCTTCAGAAATGAAGGAGAAATGAAGTATTCCTCTCACAAGCAAAAATTAAGGTAATTTATCACCACCAGACTGGCCTTACAAGAAATGCTTAGTAGAAAGAATGATAACAGCCATAATGAAAACACCTGAAATCATGAAACTTACTTGCAGAGTAGATATACAAATTAGAAAGAGAAAGGAACCAAAACTTATCAATACAGAAAACCAACAATTTGCTAGGATAAACAATAACAGAGGAAAAAAGGAGCAAAGAATACACAAAACAATCAGAAAACAACCAACAAAATGAGGAGTAAGACCTCACATGCCAATAATAGTCTTGAATGTAAATGGATTAAATGTCCCAATTAAAAGATGTAGACTGGCTGAGTGGACAAAAAAAATGACCCATCCATATTCTGCCCACAAGAAACACACCTTACTTACAAAGACACACTAGATTGAAAGTGAAGGGATGGAAAAAATATTCCATGCAAATGGAAAACATAAGTGAGCAGAAATAGTTATACTTATATCAGATAAACAGACTTCAAATCAAAATCTGTACTAAGAGACAAAGAAGGGCACTATATAATGATAAAAGGATCAATACAGTGAGAGGATATAACAATTATAAACATATATACACCCAACACCAGAACACCCAGATATGTAAAGCAAATATTATCAGATCTAAAGGGAGAGATACACACCAATACAATGATAGCTGGGGATTTTAACACCCCACTCTCAGCACTGGTCAGATTGAGACATAAAACCAACAAGGAAACATGAGATTTAAATGGTACCATAGACCCGATGGTCCTAACAGACATATACAGAGCATTTCATCCAACATCTGCAGAATACACATTCTTTTCATCAGTACATGGACAATTCTCCAGGACTGACCATGTATTAGGCCATAAAATAAGTCTCAACAAGTTCAAAAAAATTAAATGATATCAAATATTTTTTCTGACCATTATGGAACAAAACTAGAAATCAATAACAAGAGGAACTTGTGAAACTACACAAATACATGGAAATTAAACAACATGCTCTTGAACAACCAATGGGTCAAAGAAGAGATTAAGAAGGAAATTTTAAAAATTTCTTGAGACTAATGGAGACAGAAACACAACATACCAAAACCTATGGAATACAGCCAAGGCAGCATTATGAGGAAAATTTATAGAAGTAAATGCCTATATCAAATAAATAGAAAGATTTCAAATAAACAGCTTAACAATGTAACTTTGGGGAACTAGAGAATCAAGAACAAACTAAACCCAAAATATGTAGATGAAAAAAATATAAAAATCAGAGCAGAAATAAATAAAATTGTTGCTAAAAATATAATACAAAAATTAAATCAAAAAAGAAGTTGGTTCTTTGAAAAAATAAACAAATTTGACAATCCATTAGCTAGACTAACCAATAAAAAAAGACCCCAATAAATAAAATCAGAAACACAAATGGAGACATTACAACAGATAGCACTAAAATACAAAGGATCACACCAGAGACTATTATGAAAAACTATACACCAATAAATATGAAAACCTAGAGGAAATGGATAAATTCCTGGACACATATGTCCTACTAAGACTAAACCAAGAAGAAATAGAAAATCTAAATAGACCAATAACAAGTAATGAGACTGAATAAGTAAGAAAAAGTCTTCCAACAAAGAAAAGCCCAGGACCAGATGGCTTTACTATTGAATTCTACCAAACATTTAAAGACGAACTATTACCAATGTTTCTTAAACTATTTCAAAAAATTGAACTGGACTGAATTCTTCCAAACTCACACTACGAGGCCAGCATTACGTTGATACCAAAAACAGGCAAGGAAACAACAACAACAAAAAAGAAAACTACAGGCCAATATCTCTAATGAACCTAGATGCAAAAATCCTCAATAAAATACTAGCAAACCAAATCCAACAGCACACCAAAAAGATTATACACCATGCAGGATTTCTCCCAGTGATGCAAGGATGGTACAACATATGCAAATCAATAAATGTAATATATCACATCAACAGAAAGAAAAAAAAACATATGACCATCTTGATAGATGCAGCAAAAGCATTTGACAAAATTCAATATCCCTTCATAATAAAGACTCTCAACAAATTTGGTATAGAAGGAAACTATCTCAATACAATAAAGGCTATATATGACAAACCCACAGCTAATCATACTGAACAGGAAAAAGCTGAAATCTTTCCCCCTACGAAATGGAAGAAGCCAAGGATGCCCACTCTCAGCACATCTGTTCAACATAGTATTGGAAGTTTTAGCCAGAGCAATGAGGCAAGAGAAAGAAAGAAAGGGCATTCAAAATGCAAAGGAGGAAGTTAAGTTATCCCTGTTTGCTGAAGACATGTTATTATATAAAGAGAAACCTAAAGATTCTACTAAAAAACTCCTAGACCTGATAAATTCAGTAAAGTTGCAGGATAAAAAAATCCACATACAACATCGGTAGCATTTCTATACACCAACAACAATCTTGCAGAAAAAGAAATCAAGAAATCTATCCCATTTACACTAGCAACAATAAAAAAAAAAAACAAAAAAAATCCTTAGGAATAAATTTAACCAAAGAGGTGAAAGATCTCTGCAATGAAAACTGTAAAACACTGATTAAAGAAATTAAACAGCCAGAGACAAAGTTTCATATTAACTAGTAAAGCTCTCATTTCACCAAAGACCACCTATAACACCTTGAAGGACCAGAACTTTCCTGGGCTACCAAGCCAGAAAGCGGGGAGGGCTGGGGGCCTCAGCAATGCCCCCTAACACCTGCAACCAATCCCTAGGATGGGGGACAAGGGCCTCGGCCACACTCCCCTGACACACACAGCCAGCCCAGTGATGACCATGGAACGGCTGCAGGATGTGCCCTAGGCTCTCCCACCCTGGGCAGTGGGGAGCCTTGGGCCTTGGCCACACCACCCCAAAACGTGCAGCCAGCCCAGCAACAACTACCAAGCCACTGCAGAATGAATCCCAGGCTCTCCCAAGCCAGGGAAGAGGGGGGCCAAGGTCCTCAGCCACAACATGTGCAACCAGCCCAGCACTGACCACCAACCTGCAGCAAGAAGGGCCCCAGATTTCCGAGCTGCGATGGTGGGGGGTAAGGGCTTTTGCTACACTCCCCTGACATCTGCACCCAGCTCAGCAATGACCAAGCCACTGCTGGAAGCCCCCCAGTCTCCCCTGTGGGAATGAAGGGGGTGCCACAGGCCTCAATCCTGTCCCTCCTCCTTCCTCCTTCTTCCTTCTCATTTCCTTCCCCTTTCTCCTCTCCCCCTCCTTCCCAACTGCTCTGCAACAACATCCTAGAAAGTAAAAAATAATATTAATAAAATTACTTTTTCTTTAAAAAAAAAAAAAGAAATTAAACAAAACATGGAAAAAATGGAAACACATCTCATGCTCATGGATTGGAAGAATCAATATTGTCAAAACGACCATACTAACCAAAGCTATCTACAGATTCAATGCAATCCCTATCAAATTACCAATGACATACTTCACAGAAACAGAAAAAACAATTCAAAAAGTTATAAGGAACAACAAGAGACCCCAAATAGTCAAAGCAATCCTGAGCAAAAAGAACAAAGTGGGGATAGGGGATATCACACTCCCTGACTTCAAAATATACTACAATGCTATAGTAATCAAAACAGCACAATACTGGCACAAAAACAGATGCATAGACCAATGGAAGAGAATAGAGAATTCAAAAATAAACCCAAGTACCGATAACCAACTGATTTTTGACAAAGGAGCCAAGAACACACACTGGGGAAAGGATAAATAAATTATGCTGGGAAAACTGGAGATCCATATGCAGATGAATGAAATGACCTTTATCTCTCATTATATACCAAAATCAACTCAAAATGGATTAAAGAGTTAAATGTAAGACTCAAAATAAGACTTCTAGCAGAAAACATAGGGGAAACACTTCAAGATATAGGTCTGGGCAAAGATTTTGTGAATAATACTTCAGAAGCATAGGGAACAAAAGCAAAAATTAAATGGGATTACATCAAACTAAAAATAAAAGCTTCTGCACAGCAAAGGCAACAACAGAGCAAAAAGACAAACTGCAGAATGGGAGAAAATATTGTAAATTATGCATCTGATTTAGTCTGTTTTTGTGTTGTGATAACAGAATACCTGAGACTGGGTAATTTATAAAGAAAAGAGGTTTATTTGACTCACAATTCTGGGACAGCTACATTTGGTGCAGGCCTTAGGCTGCTTCTATTCATGGCAGAAAGCAGCAGGCAGCTTGTGGGTGTAAGATCACATGGCGAGGGGAAGCAAAAGAGAGAGAGAAAGAGGGGAGGTGCCAGGCTCCTTTTAATAACCAGCTGTTACAAGAATAGAGAAGGAAATCACTCACTACCTCCCCCCCCCCAGGGCATTAATCTATTCATGAGGTATCGACCCTCCACGACCCAAACAGCTCCCAATACTCACAAGTTGGGGACTAGATTTCAACATGAGCTTTGGCGGGGGACAACATATCCAAACTATCAGCATCCAACAAGGGATTAATATCCACAATATACAAAGAACTCAAACAACTCCATAGTAAAATAATAATAATAATAATAATAATAATAATAATAATAATAATAATAATTCAATTTTAAAATGGTTAAAGAAACCAAATAGACATTTTTTGAAAGAAGGCATAGAAATGGCCAACAGATATATGAAAAAATCACTCAAAATCACTAATCATCAGAGAAATTAAATCAAAACCAAAATGAGTTATCAACTCACCCTAGTTACAATGGCTATTATAAAAAAGACAGAAAATAACAAATGATGGTGAGGATGCAGAGAAAGTGGAACTCTTACAAAATGTTGGTAGGAATGTAAATTAGTACCACCAATATGAAAAACAGTACAGAGATTTCTCAAAAAAACAACAGATAAAACTACCGTATGATCCGGTAACCCCACTACTGGGTATAAATCTAAAGGAATGGAAATGAACATGTCAAAGGGATATCTGCATGCCCATGTTTATGGCAGCTGTCTTCTCAATAGCCAAGAGTTGGAACCAACCTAAATGTCCTTCGACACATGACTGGATAAAGAAAATGTGGTATATATACACAATGGAATACTACTCAGCCATAAAAAAGAATGAAATTCTGACATTTGCAGCAATGTGTATGAGTTTGGAGAGAGTTACATTAAGTGAAATAAGCCAGGTGCAGAGAGAGAAATACCACATGTTCTCACAAATATGTGGAAACTGAAGAAGTTGACTTCATAGAAGTAGAGAGAATACTGATTACTAATAGAAATAGTGGTTACTAGTAGAAAATGGTTACCAATCTCTAGAAATTTTAACTTTGTTAAATTAAAGTTGTCTTACTTTTTATTTTAACGTGTGGAAGGAGGGAGGGGGGAGAGTAGTCAGTGGATACAAAATAATAGAGATAAGAAGAGTTGGATCTAGTGTTCTATAGTAATATAGGGAGACTATAGTTAACAACAAAATACTATGTATCTTTGAATGTTGTATGACCTTGAATGTTACTAACACAAAGAAATGACAAATGTTTGAGGGGATGAATACACTAAGCACCTTGATATGATAATTGCACACAGTATGAATATCCCCAAATACCATATTGTACTCCATAAATATATACAATTATCACAGGTAAATTAGGAAAAATAAATTTAAAGGAGGTGGAAAAAAGAGAGAGAAATAGAAAGTAGAATAGTGGTTACCGGGGGCAGGGAAAGTTTAATAGACTGGTACAAAGTTACAAAGTTACAGTTAGATAGGAAGAATAAATTCTTGTGCTCTAGGGTGACAATAGCTAATATTATTATATAATATATTTCAAGATAGCCAGAAGAGAGCATCTTGAATGCTATAACCATAGAGAAATTATTATTATTATTATTATTTTTTAAATTTTATTTTGTCGATATACATTGTGGCTGATTATTGCTCCCCATCACCAAAACCTCCCTCCTTTCTCCCTCCCCCCTTCCCCCCAAACAATGTCCTTTCTGTTTGCTTGTCGTATCAACTTCAAATAATTGTGGTTGTTATATCTTCTTCCCCCCCCCTGGTTTGTGTATGTGTGTGTGTGTATGTGTGTGTGTGTGTGTGTGTGTGAATTTATATATTAATTTTTAGCTCCCACCAATAAGTGAGAACGTGGTATTTCTCTTTCTGTGCCTGACTTGTTTCTCTTAATATAATTCTCTCAAGGTCCATCCATGTTGTTGCAAATGGCAGTATTTCATTCGTTTTTATAGCTGAGTAGTATTCCATTGTGTAGATGTACCACATTTTCTGTATCCACTCATCCGATGATGGGCATTTGGGCTGGTTCCAACTCTTGGCTATTGTAAAGAGTGCTGCGATAAACATTGGGAAACAGGTATACCTTCGACTTGATGATTTCCATTCCTCTGGGTATATTCCCAACAGTGGGATAGCTGGGTCGTATGGTAGATCTATCTGCAATTGTTTGAGGAACCTCCATACCATTTTCCATAGAGGCTGCACCATTTTGCAGTCCCACCAACAATGTATGAGAGTTCCTTTTTCTCCGCAGCCTCACCAGCATTTATCGTTCATAGTCTTTTGGATTTTAGCCATCCTAACTGGGGTTAGATGGTATCTCAATGTGGTTTTGATTTGCATTTCCCGGATGCTGAGTGATGTTGAGCGTTTTTTCATATGTCTGTTGGCCATCCTGAATGGAGAAAAGCTGAAAGCTTTTCCTTTAAGAACAGGAACTAGACAAGGATGCCCACTCTCACCACTCTTATTCAACATAGTTTTGGAAGTACTAGCCAGAGCAATCAGAGAAGAGAAGGAAATAAAGGGCATCCAGATTGGAAAAGATGAAGTCAAACTGTCCCTGTTTGCAGATGACATGATCCTATATATCGAACAGCCTAAAACCTCTACAAAAAAACTGTTGGAATTGATAAATGATTTCAGCACAGTAGCAGGATACAAAATCAACACACAAAAATCAGTAGCATTTCTTTTCTCCAATAGTGAACATGCAGAAAGAGAAATCAAGAAAGCCTGCCCATTTACAATAGCCACCAAAAAAATAAAATACTTAGGAATTGAGTTAACCAAGGATGTGAAAAATCTCTATCATGAGAACTACAAAACACTGCTGAGAGAAATTAGAGAGGATACAAGAAGATGGAAAGATATCCCATGCTCTTGGATTGGAAGAATCAACATAGTGAAAATGTCCATACTACCCAAAGTGATATACAAATTCAATGCAATCCCCATCAAAATTCCAAAGACATTTTTCTCAGAAATGGAAAAAACTATCCAGACATTTATATGGAACAATAAAAGACCACGCATAGCCAAAGCAATGCTGAGCAAAAAAAATAAAGCTGGAGGCATAACACTACCTGACTTTAAGCTATACTACAAAGCTATAATAACCAAAACAGTATGGTACTGGCATAAAAACAGACATACTGACCAATGGAATAGAATAGAGAATCCAGAAATCAACCCACACACTTACTGTCAGCTGATCTTTGACAAAGGCACTAAGCCTATTCAGTGGCGAAGGGACTGCCTCTTCAGCAAATGGTGCTGGGATAACTGGATATCCATATGCAGGAGAATGAAACTAGATCCATACCTCTCGCTGTATACTAAAATCAACTCAAAATGGATTAAGGATTTAAATATACACCCTGAAACAATAAAACTTCTTAAAGAAAACATAGGAGAAACACTTCAGGAAATAGGACTGGGCACAGACTTTATGAATACGACCCCAAAAGCACGGGCAGCCACAGGAAAAATAAACAAATGGGATTATATCAAACTAAAAAGCTTCTGCACAGCAAAAGAAACAATTAAAAGAGTTAAAAGACAACCAACAGAGTGGGAGAAAATATTTGCAAAATATATATCTGACCAAGGATTAATATCCAGAATATATAAGGAACTCAAACAACTGTACAAGAAGAAAACAAGCAACCCGATTAAAAAATGGGCAAAAGAGCTAAGTAGGCATTTCTCTAAGGAAGATATACAACCATAGAGAAATTATAAACATTTAGGTGATAGATATGCTAACTATTCTGATTAGATCATTATGCAATACATGCACGTACTGAAACAACAAACTGTACCCCATAAACATGTACAATTAAAAAAATTTTTTTTAATTTTCAAAAAAGAAAAGAAGAACCTCAACCTATCTTAAATGTAAATGAACAGAAACCTAACTTAGGAGTGTAACAACCAACCAAGTTTCAGCCACTCACAGGCGGTCAATTCATCACAATATGACCAAATAAGACAAATGCCTCATCTCACCATGCTCAAATAGAGCAGACACCTAGCCACAGCCAATCAGGTAATTTATCTACTTTGCTTCTGTATCCAGCCTATAAAAGTTTGCTATTTACACTGCTGGGTGGAGCTCTCTGAACCTCTTCTGGTTTGGAGTGCTGCCCGATTCATAATTGTTCTTTGCTCAATTAAACTTTGTTAAATTTAAGTTGTCTTACTTTTTTTTTTTTTTTTAACAGAACTATGAGCCAAGAATTCTGGTCCCAATGAAGATATCACTTACATGCAAGGAAAAAAGAATGATTAATTACAGACATGTAAGCGTTCATTTACATTATTTTTTAAAATTACTCTAGAAAGTATCTTAGCCAATTATAACCACTTCATGCAAAGTATGAAAACCTTACAAGAGTATACTTCCATTTCCTCCTATCATTTTTTTGTGCTATTCTTGCCATAAATTATAATTCTACGTATGACTTAAACCACACAATACATTGTTAATATTTTTGCTATAAACAGTCAATCATCTTTTGAGGAGATTTTTTTAAATGATATAATTGTCTTTTACTTTAGTGCACATATTTATCATTCTGGAACTTTTCACTTTTTGGTGAAGCAAACTTTCCATCTGATATTTTTGCCTTCTGCCTAAAGAATTTCCTTTAATCCTACTTATGGGAGAGGTATGTTGACAGTGAATTCTGTGTTTGCCTGAAAAGTTTTTACTTCACCTTCATTTCTGAAATATATTTTCACTGGGAATAGAATTTTAAGTTGTCAGTTTTTTGTTTTAGTGCTTTAAAGATATCATTTCATCATTTCTGGCTCACATAGTTTGTGACAAGAATTCTGCTCTTTTTCTTATATTTGTACTCCTATAAATAATGTGTCTTTTTTCCTCTGGCTGCTTTTGGGATTTTTTTTTTTTTTCATCATTGGTTTTCAGTAATTTTATTTTAATACTGGGGTACTTCAAAAAGTTCATGGAAAGATTTATATTATCTTTAATCCTACATTTCCACAAACTTTTTAAGTACTCATGAAGGCTTTGGTGTGGCTTCTTTAAGTTTTCTTTGCTTATAGTTTATTCTTGGATGTCTGGGTTTGTAGTTTTCATCAAATGTTGAAAAATTTCAAACATTTTCTCAACTAATTTTCCAACTACCCCCCCCCATCCTCTTCAGGGACATCAATTACATGTATCTTAGCTGCTAAGTTTGTCCCACAGCTCACTGATGCTCTGGTCTTTATTTATTTATTTATTTATTTATTTATTTATTTATTTATTTATTTATTTATTTGGTCTTTTTCTCTCCACTTCATTTAATTTCTACTGCTATTCAAGTTCACTGATCTCTTCTGCTTCAGTTCTATCTGTGATATCAATCCTATCTAGTGTACTTTTCATTTCAGCTATTATATTTGTTATCTCCAGAATGTCCATTTGTCTTTTTTTCTATCTTGTGTTTCTCTCCTCATGCTCATGCTTGAGCATATTTATAACACTGTTTCATATTTGTAACAGCTGTTTTATAAAAAGCTTGGCTGGTAAACCCATCATTTCTGTCATTTCTCCAGTCTATTTCTATTGCTTGATTTGTTTTCCCTCCAGGTTATGGCTTCTTTACATGCAAAGTAATTTTTTATTGTTTGGTAAACAATTGTGAATTTTACATTGTTAAGTACTGAATTTTGTTATATTCTTTCTCACTGGCACATAGTTAATGTATTTGCAGATGAGTTTCATTATTTTGAGCCTTCTTGTAAACTTTGTTAAGGTGATTCTAGAGCAATCTTTGTTATTGGGCTACTTTATCCCCATTATTAAGGTGAGACTCTTCTGAGTACCCTATCCAATGCACTACATTTTACAACTTAGGTATCTCCTTTTGGCTGGTGGGAGTATGAAATATTCCCAACTCTAAGTCAGCTCCTGGAATTTCTCAGCATATTGTGTCCCAGTGGTTCTTTCTCCAACCTCTTGAACGTGCTGATCAGCACTGAACCAGAGGTGATGAAACCCTTCTGTAGATCTTCACGTCTCTCACTATATGCAGTTTCTACCTCTCCCATACTCTCAGCTCTAAACTGAAACAAGCTATTAAACCATGAAAAGACATGAAGAAATCTTAAATGCATATAACTAAGTGAATGAAGTCAGTCTGAAAGGGCCACATATACTGTATGATTCCAAAAGATCAGTGTTTGCCAAAGGTTCTGGGGGAGGAAGAGAGGAATGAATAAGTGGAACACAAGGGATTTGGGGGGCAGTGAAACTATTCTGTATGATATTATAATGGCGGCCACATGCCATTATGGATTTGTCAAAAGCCATAAAACAGTACAACACAAAGAGTGAACCCTCATGTAAATTATAAAATTCAGTTAATAATATATCAATATTAGTTGATCAATTTTAACAAGTGTATCTCACAAACACAGCAAGATGTTTATAATAGTAGAAGTGGGGGAGGCAGAGGGATATGGTAACTCTACTTTCTGCTAAATTTTTCTGTAAACTTAAATTTGCTATAAAAAACAAAGTCTTAATTTTTTAAAATCTATATGCAAAAGTATGAGTATACAAAATACTAAAGTACACATTGTTGTTTTCTTGATTACAAAAAAAGAGGAAAGAAATATAGGAAGAATAAAAGAAAAAAATTAAATAAGTTACCTACAGGGGATGGGTAGAAATAATAGAAGATATAGGAAACAGGTAGGTTTCTCTGAATATACCTGTTTATATAGTTTTGACTTTGGACCATATTAATGTTTTATATAGTCAAAACACAAAATTAAATCAACAAGAATGGGGTAAAAAAAAAAACCTAAAATTTATTAAAAGCACAAACATGAACCTTATTACATATCAAATAGATAACATAACTATATGGAAGAAAATTAAAACAAATTAATTTAAGTACCTTCTGAATACAATACTGTTTCCACCCTCAGAGGCAATATTCTAAAGACAAAAATAACTGCAAATAAATCTTGAACTTTGCTTGGTAGATTTGTTGGTGTTGTTGGTGTTAGTATAGCAATTTAAATGTGTGTGCATGTGTGCACACATGCATGCACACCAGCCCATGTGCATGTGATAGAATTGAGTAAATGGGCAGTTATATTGATGCTGTTGGAAACTGGGATTCTTACTATGAAAGAAATGAAATATAAGTATGGATTGAGGAATGAAGAGAAAGAACCTTCCAGTGTTAGATTAGAACTAGAAATATCAGTATGAACTAATGATTTTTTTAAAAAAATTCTTCCTAGCTCGAGCCTCTGAAAAGATGCAGAATCAATAACACCCTGTAGCAAGCAATAAGTTACCTTGCTATATATACATTTAAGCCTCTGTTTACCAACCTAACATTCTCTCATCTGTAGTTTGAAACATGCTATTCTCCTCATGCAAAGTTTCTGTTTCTTGTTTTTACTGCTTGATACTTACCCATCCTTAATGTATCAGCTTAATATGACTATTTCTGGAAGGTCATAAATGATCATCTATTTCTCTCCTCAAGGCCTTGTGATCATTTCCACTACTTGACTACTTGAGGTTTCCAGGTATACATGCTATGCCCAGAGGTTTTTTAAAATCAGACGACACTGGACTATCTCACATAGGTTGTTTTACTTCCTACTGCCTTTTGCTCTTTTTACTATCTCAAACAGCCTTTCTCACCCTTTAAGATTTATTCATTCACTCGTTTGCTTATTCATTCAAATTCATTCAATGACATAGGCAATGTGGCAGTGATTCTCCTAAAATTCATCCTTGGAAATGTATCAATACCCTCCAGCCACTTCACTATGGACACACAGACACACACACAGACACACACACACACACACACACACACACACACACTCCTCAAATTCTACTACTTCCATATATTCTTCGCTAATTAACAGAAGAGAAGTAACAATTTTCACAGGTGCTGTTTTTTTCTTTCTAAAATTGCACCATTCATGAATCTACCTTTCAAGTAACAGTGATTCTTTGGATAAATATTTTAATTACTTATTTCATGTATTCATATCAGTTTTGCTCAGCTCTGTCTCTTTACTGCTGCCTTTTTTAAACTATAAAATTCTGGAGAGTGAAAAAAAAAATGCCTTTTCATCACCCTAGTCTTCAGTCCAGCAACTGAGAAGCCTTTGAGAAATACTTAATGGTGATAATAATTCACCATGCACAGTGGTTGCACAATATGTTGACAGAATGAAAATAATACCCTTGATAGATGCTAAAGAACAGAGTATTCTTGTATTGCAGTTTTAAATATTCTATAACCTCTGATCAAATCCCCTTACTTGTTAAATATGAAAAAATTAAGTAATTTGTAAGAGTTGCTCAAGATTTTATATTTTGAGGGAGAGCGTATATTCATCAATGCAAGTAACTGAAACACAGAACAGTAAAGGGAGAGAATTTTGATACAGTTATTCCTTTTTAATTTCAACAACCAGGTGCTAGCACTGATAAATGTAACCTGAAGATTTAATTCAGTTAAATCTTTGCCTTCAAGCATACTTAAAATAAGCTGTTTGCATTTTCCTGCATATGATTACTCTAACCCTGAAAGTACCTCTTAAATATGAATTATAAATCCAGCTGCCTTAAAATGAAACTAAAAAGTTTTTCCCTAGTCGTTTTATAAATAAGAAATTGATGTAGTAGAACTATTTGAAGCTTAGAGAGTTAAATTTTCTGACTAAATAATTCATGTTTAATTTTTTAATGTATTTGTGAGTTTACCAAAGTCTGTATAGAAGATAACTTTTGAAATATCAAAATATTTTAACAATGCTTGATTTTTCAATGCTGCAGTTTTTAAAATGTGTTGTCTCTCTTCCTAGAGGGATACTTCACAAAAGAAGGCATCCCTTGATCAGGGAGGGGTTGCTCAGTAAAGAGCTTGGAACAAACCTAGAGAATCCAAAAGCCCTGATATTTCTGGTAATTTCAAGATATTCCCATTCTAATTGTCAGGATCCACAGTTCCTAATCAGAAACTAACTTCAGAGTATGCCAGAGAATCTTCTGTGATTCAGTAAAACATGCTTGCCCTTGACAGTCTCAGATCACTGGCTTGAAGCAGGAAGCTTTACTTAATGACTATAGAGCAGTCTTTCCTTCCTATTTGCTGAACAGGTGCTTATCTCTTCCTTGCAAAATTTTGTGAGGGATGCCTGGAATCTACAAACTCAATTATTCTAAGTATTTCCTACAAAGTTAGGCTTTGTTCCACACATGATCTGAGTCCCAAGAAACAACGTGTTACAGTTTAACTTCGTTACATTTCAAGAACTGTTTCTCAACCTGGGATGTAGAGATCCTTACCAGGCTCCTGACACATTTACCTATTCCACATTTTAGAATCTGTTGGTTATGCCACTTCCAGACACCAATCAAGACACTTTGGGGTTGCAAGTGACAGAAATCTAACTCAAACTAGCTTAATCATAAACTGGAATTTATTATCTCTCAGAATCCAGGAAAAGCTAAACAATAGAATGTAGATATGCCTCAGTAAAAATGAACCAACAACAGATATGCTGCTGCTGCTTTTGCAGTTCAGATTAATTCTCTCTTATTACACATTTTCTTTGCCCACAAGATAACAAACATAACCATCAAACATCTAAGTTTGTATATCAAAGTTTCTTCAGCCATTAGTGAGAGATACTGACAGCCTTTCTCTCAATTCCAGTTTTAAAATTCCTGATTCAGACTGGTCTGACTTCCATTAGGCCAATCTGAAATATTCCATTGCTGACAAGGCATAAGGTGACTGACTGTCCTGGTTTTCCCAGAACTATGGGGTTCCCAGGGACATTCAGGGCTAAAACCTGGACAGTCCAGGACAAACCAAGATGTTGGTCATCACCGACTCAGGTATAGAGTTTGATGTGTATGTTTATAAGGGAGTGGGAGAAAGGTAATTAGAAGTTCCTATGACTATACAGACAAGGCCATAGATGTCCACTAACTGGGCTGTGATAGATTACAAAAGTGGGCTTTGTTCTTCAGAGCTACTCCTGTAGAGATGGAGTCTGTTTCTCTATCCCTTTAATGTGAATTAGCCTTGTGACGTGTTTTGGGCAAAAGCTGTGGTGAAAACAATGTTATATTAGTTCTAAGCCCAGGCCTCTTGAAGGCTTTTGTATGTTCTTGCTCTCTCAGGATCTGAGACTGCTACATGAGCCATCCCTGGCTGGCCTGCTAGAGGACATGAGACCATGTGAGAGTGACCCTAGGCAAACCAGTTACTCTGCTGAGGCCATCGTTAATCAGGCAGCCCCAGCTAACATTCCAGTTGGCCACAGTCACATGAATGAGGCCAGCCAAGACCTGCCAAGCCAACCCACATCAGAAGAACAACCTGGCTGATCCCAGCCTAGATGGACAGCTGCAGACAGTGAGCTTCAAAATTAAAGTGATTTTTGTTTAAGCCACAAAGTTTAGCAGACACATTGACCTATGAGATTACAGTTGATTATTTGTAGTAGTAAATGTAACATCATGCCTAAAGTGTTCAGAGTGCTTAGAATCTTTTTAGAAGAAATGAATTAACTAACTGGCTTCCACTACTCTTCTCAAAAATGTTTTTTATTTTGACTGTTACCATGTGTAATGAGTATCTCCCTTCTTTATGCTTCAGGATCTCTGAAACATATCATGCTGTTTCATGCCTAATGGCTTTACATGTGCTATTCCCACCCCTCCCTCCTTGTTCATGTGTCATAATCTTTCTCTATATTTAAACTCGGCTCAGTAACTCCTTTGTGAAGTCAGTCTAAATCATGTTCTTCTCCCTTGAGAGATTTAGTCATTCCCTGTTTGGTTCTCTATTCCCAGAATATATTTCTATATTTCTCTCATAAGCCTGTTTTATAATAATTTATTTACAAATGTATCTCCTTGCTATCTCATAAGGTCCATGAGACCACATCTTTGTATTTCTGGTACTTAACACAAAGCCTGGCATAATGTAAATGTGCCATAACAGTTTGATAAATTAAATAAGAAATCTAAAATAGAAATATTTTAAATGTGGTTTTGGGCATAAGGTATCATGTTTCTATAATCAATCTCTGAATAACAGCCATTATATTTGGCATATTTACATTAACATTTAAGTTACAAAGGATAGTGTATCAAGGATGATATCATTAGTAAAATCAGTAACAAGATTTGAGCATTTAAAGAAGTTAATTTCAAGCTTGACTTTGCTGTAAGCGCAAAGTTTGTAACTTGTTCCTAAATAGAATTTAAATAATACCAAAATAGATGTGTAAATAAGAACAGAAAGTATTAACATAATCAGCCCAGTTCTCTGACAGGTGGGTTGGAGGCTGGGGATGCAAAAAACAGTAAGGAAAGTCCTCTGTGGGCTAACGTGGGAGGGGTAATTTGGCTTCCTCTCTCCATAGGCAGATGGAGGCTTTTTCCCCCTGCATAGGTTCTGAGAATGCAATGAAGAAGGAATGATTGGGATGCTCATGTGGAACAAGCATAGTATTTGGCTTAGATTTAAAAAAATAGAATGAGAGAGTATCCACAAGGGGAACTAACCTACCCAAGACACTTCAACATTTCTAGACTAATTTTCCTGATACACACACACATGCACACAGACACTCAAATACATTATACACACACACACACACACACACTGTATGGATACACACACACCACACATACATACATACACGCACATACATACAATGCATTATACACATGCGCGCGCGCACACACACACACACACACACACACACACACTTCCTAATATAAATTGCACCAATTTCAAAAATAAAGTTAAATTAGGTTTCAGTTCTGCCTCCTCTCATTAGGAAATAAGGTTTTCCAGCTTAGAACTGGCATTCCGAAGCCAGGTCAAGAACTAGAAGCTGAGGAGCTGTCTGGTAGATTTAGTTCTCTAGCTAAATCTCTAGAAGGGTGATACATCTCTGATATTCCTTCTAATTAAGGAAAGTTTCCCAGGACTTGATAGGAAAAAAAAAAAAAGTGGCAGATTGAACATACATGTTCACCCTCTTTTCCTTCTTCCCAAAATGGCATCAAAATGATAGAAATGTGTTTGTAGAGGTATAAACACACAAAGACAAGCAGAACAAGAAAGGGAACTATAGTAAAAATTTCTGGAAGCTCTAAAGTAGATACATGACAAATGGCTAAGCAGACTTGAGAACTGGATCCAAACCAGACCAGAGGAAAAACTAAAAATCAATCTGATGACACTACAGAAGACCCATAAATTTCATATCAGATATGTCTGGAAGCAGTGGTAAATAAAAGGGCAAAAATGTGAACTACCTGAAAGTGTATTTTCAATGCAGCCAGACTCCCATATGCCTTCCGCACTCTATATAGCCTGATGACTATCCCTCCCACAATCTTGCAAAAGACTGAAAGTTTATTCTCTGGGCAGAATAAAATAGTTATATTTAGTTCTCTAAACCAGTCACAATTTAGAGTGTGGTAATATATTAAAAATAGAGTAATGGAGAAAACAGAGGTATACCAGATGCTGACATCGCTGAGCCCTCTTTCCTTAACTAGCCCCAAGAACTCCCTATTAAGAGCCTGAAAGAGAGATTTTCTAAGACATATGTCTAGGCCAAGAAGAAAGATCTAACAGTATTGACAACGAAGTTTCCCTAACTAAACAGCCGAACCAAATCAACCGAAAGAAAAGCTTACTAGGACAATGATACCTAGAAGACAATGTGGTAATTACTCTAAATTTCTCTAGGGAATTTACTTCCAACTCTAGAACTTCACACCCAGTTTAACTATCAAACAAAGGTGAGGATAGAATAAAGATATTTTCAGGAAATTACTGGAGATGTGCGCCACAAAAGAGAAGGCATGGGGTACAGAAAGCAGGATATTCTACATAGGAGAGAAGTGATAGGAATCCCCAAATGATGTTGAAGAGAGTTCTAAAGTTGATACCTATACCTATACCAGATTAATCCCCAAATGATGTTGAAGAGAGTTCTAAAGTTGATACCTATACCTATACCAGATTAATCCCCAAATGATGTTGAAGAGAGTTCTAAAGTTGATACCTATACCTATACCAGATTAATCCCCAAATGATGTTGAAGAGAGTTCTAAAGTTGATACCTATACCTATACCAGATTTGAGCAATTAGAAAGGCTCAGGTGAAATTCTTCAGAGATATAAAATGTGCAGAATATTTGATGGAAATGAGCATGTTGAGAAAAGATGAGTTTTGAATGTACTAACTATATACACATAGAAAATTAATCACAATAAAAAAGACAATTAACTCTAGGGAAACCAAAAAATTATCACAGAAAGGAAAAAGAATCTGGGTTTAGTATATGGATCAGGAACATTATAAATAATATCTATCAACTAACATAATAAGTAAGTGGAGATGATTGATCTAACCCAAATTATGCAATTAATGTATTCGAGAGAGTAATGGGACACATGCATGCTTATGAGGTGTTCTACGATGGAGGCGGGGGACAAGGGGAGAGATGAATCTCATCTTCCCTAGTGGGACGTCAATAAATTATAAATAAAACTGAAAAATTAAGAAGGAGCAAAACAAACAAATTAGAGACAAAAAGCCAAATACCGAGATAATCAGATAGAGGTGAAGAGACAGAAGGATGAGAGAAAGATAGGCAGGGGTCTGCTTTTTCAATAATAATAAATTTTATAGAAATACTTGACACTTTAAATCAAATCCTTTAACACCTGTAATTTTGACTAAAACTAAAAGACAGAAAGTATTCTATAACTGTGTTAATGGCAGGAAGGGTTTGAAAAATCCCTCCCGGCTTGGGTCTGCTGAACTTCAAGCCAACCTCCTCACATCTCTAAAGAATAAAAAAAAGAAAAAATTATGGCAGAAAGGCACCAGATCTGAATTCCAGCCTTAGCAGTTACTGGTTTTGTTACCATGATTTTCTGCTTCTCCAACATGGGAATGCCTGCCTTACCTCCCTCACAGAGCTCTTGTGAGGAAGAAATGAACTAATGCCAGCTAAAGCTCTTTATGTATAAAGAGATCTGCAAATATTGCATAAGTTTTACTCTACAACTATTGAGTCCCTACCAAATGTCAGAATAACATTATTATTCCTTTACATTAGGTGTTATATAATTTTCTAAATTTAAAGTTATCAATTCTTACCCATGACTACTGCTTGGCTAAAAAATGAAATACTCGGTAATCTCTTGTAACTTCTTTCTGTGTTAGGGACCTATGGCAGATGACCCCAATTATCCTTGCCTCCTGGTATTCATGCCCTTGTGTAAACTCTTCCCTTTGAGCATAGGCAGAAGGATTATAATTTCCATTTTGCTAACAGATTCTCTCCCTTCGTGGCTTTGAAGTAAGCTGCCATATGGGGAGGCCCATGTGGCAAGAAACTAAGGCCCTCAGTCAAAGAACTGAGGGCAGCCAGCAAGGAACTGAGGCCCTTTGTTGAAAAATCACAAGGAATTGAATCCTGCCAACAACCACATGAGCTCAATAGCAGATCCTTCCCCAGTCAAGCCACAGATGAGACTGTGACCCTGGCTGACACCTTTATTACAGCCTTGTGAGAGAACCTAAAGGAGAGGACCTAAGCCATGCTTGGATTCCCGACACACAAAACTGTGAGACAACTGTTTGCTTAAGCCACTAAATTTGAGATACTAACATACAACAATAGATTATTAAAGGACCTATCCAGGAGAGCCTATGACTTCAGCACCTCACCAGCTCTTGAGTGTTATAAAACAAAATTTGTTGACTTATGTTTGTCACAGAGGTATGAAACTTGATTGTGAAGGCCCAATCGCTGGTTTGTTTGCATCACTTGGTCATATGAATTGATATTGCTACACCTAAGGATCAGCATAGCAACCTCAGTTGACTTCATTCTGGGCTATGCCATCCAGAAGTCATAAAATTATCTTCCAAATACTAAAGAATTTCAATAGGTTACTATTTTTAGCAATGTCAGTAAAATGTCACTCAAAAAGTAAAGTAATATTCACCTCAATATTTCAGAGGGAAAAGTCATGAGAGGTAACATAATAGAAATCCTCTATTTAATAACACGTTAGAGTAGAAGAAAATAAACAAAGTTTTTAATCCTCCCAAAAGTGTACATTCTAATTCTAACACATTAAATATTTAACAAACCATGGTTTCTGGGTAAATGAAAAGGAAATTTCCTTTGCTTTTTAAATCTAGAATAAAAGGTGATGTGTGGGTGGCAGAATGGTGAAGCTTACAGAGCATACATTATTGTGCAGGAAGAAAGGGCAGCAGGGAACTAGAATTAGAGAAGCAGAAAAGAATGGCATGACAACTGGGTAGGCAGAGATAGCCATTTGAGTCTCCACATACCAGCTCTCAGGGATTTTCTTTCTTTAGAGTTATCATAGCCATATTGTTCAAGAAAAAATGTAGTTATAATGCTGTTTAGATGTCCTTATCACACTGACTCAGAAATTGTGTATATATGTGGTAAACCTTTCAAAAGAGAATCTGTATACAGCTGTGAATCATTCACCTGAAGAACAGTGAGCTGAACGGGCAATCACCGAGACAGACCGTCACTTACCAAAACTTCTGTGAGTGATGTGGGGTTTAATGTGGGGGTCTAGCTCTTGTCAGCACTGAGTTTCTTGCAGCTGTCACAATTGGACAAGCTGTCTTCATCATAAAAGAAGGCTTGCGAGCCAGATTCAACTGAGTGGGAATAATAAGAAAAATCTGAAGTTCAACAATAACAGCCTTGCTCTCTAGATGGTTTTGTAATAAAGTTGGTGACAAGGGGTTGAAAATGACAGAACACATCAGTATGGAAGTCTCTCTTTAATGACTTGGTGTCATGAATAAAGTATAAAGGGCAAATGACTAACCACAATTGTTCTTATTCAACATCACATCGAGGGCTAAGGTTTACATTATTCTCAACAGGTACCATTTAGATCCTGTATTAGTTTCCCTTGCTGCTGTAACAAATTAGCACAATCTCAGTGGCTTAAAACAACATAAATTAATTCTCTTTCAGGTCTGGAGGCCAGAAACCCAAAATCAGTTTCTTGGGGCTAACGTAAAGGTGTTGGGAGGGCTGCTTCCTCTGGAGGCTCCAGGGGAGAATGTGTTTCTTGCTTCTTCCAGCTTCTAGAGGTGGCCTGTATTCCTTTCTGTCTCTAGCTCGAGACCCCTTCCTCCATTTTCAAAGCCAACAGTGTAGCATCTTCTTCTATCATCACATTTCCTTCTTCTTTCTGTAGTCTACTCTCTCTCAGTCTCCCACTTAAATCACACCTAAAAAGCACTTTCTGCCATGTAAGGTAACATTCACAGTTTCCAGGAATTAGAACCTGGATATCAGGTCCTAATTACTCAGCCTACTACAGGTCCTGTCTCATAATGTTTTAATAGGAAACTGTCTATGGTAAAGGGTTCATGACTCACATATAAGGCCATTCAAAAAACAATAAATTTAAATTAGAGATTATAAATTAATATTATTTTGGCTCCTAAACTCTTTATTAACTGGTTCTGGGAAATTTTTGAATCATTCTCCTGGTAAGCACTGTGTGAAAAAACTAAAGAGCAATTTTAGTGGGCCAATATTTTGTTGGAGATCTCATAAGTACTGCTGCATGTGTGTGTGTACATGCGTGCATGCATGCACATGAGCACAGGTGCAGGCACATGCAAGCATTGGGGGGTCAAGAGATTGGATAAAAGCACACTAAAGGTGAATACTTAAAAGATTCCCATGATACCTCTAAGCTGTACTCATGGAATGATTCACGCTATAATAACAACCGTGGGTGCTAGAATGTACATCAGTAAGCATCAGGCAATTTTAACCCAAAATACTTCAAGCAGATTTTGAAGCAGTTGCTCTGACACCTGAGGGTGTAACTATGTTTGAAGATGTGTAGGATGTGGAGAGGAGAAGAAACTTTTATTAAATAGCTACTATGTCTCAGGCACAGAGCTACATACAGGCTTTATAAATGTTAATGTTAATTCAATTAAGGCTCACAACAACAAATGATGGAGGTATTAAAAGAAGAAGAAAATAATGCCCAGAGAGAATTATGTCCCAAGCTAAAATTCAGACCTACATTTGTTGAAATCTAAAAAACTATAATGGGCTTTGCAACATACTAACATATACAGAACAGGTCAAGAATCAAGAAAACAGCAACGGTTTTTTCAGAAGAACTGGGGGGAGGGGGAAGAGGATGATATAAAGGGAACTTAATATTATCACACATTCCACCAGCTGAAAATAGCAGTAGCTCATAATGGCTGTATAACCATGTGCTAGACCCCATGTACTGATGACAAACACTTGTTAAAGTGTTTCCCACTTCTGGGTTCCTGTTGACTATACTGACCCTCCATCTCTAACCTAGGCACAGAAAATTCATAGTATCACCTCTCCCCATAAAATGGGCTCTACAACCAAGCCTAATTTCTCACTTTACCTCAAATGTAGCCTTATACCTTTAATTGAACTGAGATGAACTACATGGGTTTTCCATAATGGTGCTCATGCATTTTCCCTGTTATGGTATCTACTTCCTAAAGCTTATTCAACTGAGACCTACTATTCCAGCTCAGACTAATATAGAAATGACTGTTAAAAACTTGATCCAATAGTAATCTGAGTCATTACCACAAAGGGAAAGCATTTTACTCATCATGTTGATAATGTACTATAAAGACAAGGCCTCATCATGATTGTCATTTCACCCAACTTTCTTTTGACTTTAAATCAGTACTCTTTGTCAATAATGGTCTATTGTTTTCCAGTCAGCTCACTAACTGGAAGACAATAGAAAGTAATATCATTAAAAATACGGATAATTCCTTGGTGAAACCAAAGCTTTAGGATTCATCACTCCAGGGACAATTAAAGAAATGACTGTTTGAATTTTGATTCACTTGGCTAATCTAAACTTAATGGGACAAAAGAGACAGATTAAGAAAAAAATCTAGGCTAAGCCTTGACTGAGATATCAAGTCTATGTATTGTGTGTATGTGTGTTTTGTTGGAGAATGGGGTTAGTAAGCCATATCATGCAAAGAACAACTGAGAGCCAATTTTTCTTTCTTTATAATGTTCCAATAGCAAAAGTCATTTCCATTCTTAAGAGGGATGCTTCAAAACCCTGCCCTAGTCATAAGGAAAAATATATCTCTAGTCCTTTCAGTCAATAACTAATAAAAGCTGAAAACACAATGCAAATAAAATTGCTTCCCAAAGTTTTGTTTATATCTCCGTCTATTTACATATGTACCTTCAGACCATACAGAACAAAAACAACCTGAGATAAATGTCATTGATATCTGTATCCCTCAGGGGTGCATCATAATTAGCAAAGGCCCCTATATTTGAGCTTAACTGATTAATCACTGTCTTCCCCCACCTTCTTCAATTATAATGCAGTTTGCTAATTATGTATAAGCTCCAAACTCCTCTGACCACCCAGGCTGAAAAATCCAGGAATCAACTAAAAAGCCCCTCTCCTTCAATTCCCACAACCAATGACTTGTCCAACGAAATCTATATCCAACTTCCTCATTCTACTTTCCCAAGTCTGGCTGGATTTTTATCTATAATAAAGCCAAAAGGGGTCAATTAAGAAAAGAGCTAACACTGAAACCACCTTATAAACCTTATGAGATGTACTGTGCTAATGTTATTTTTTATTTTTATTTGAAATGTATGTCTTGATTTCCTCAATATAAAATACAAGACCTTGGGGATAGAGAATAAATGGAAAATTCAGTTGTGTCTGTATTTACCAAAGACTTTCTAGCTCAGTCAGTTAGAATGTGGTGTTGACAACACCAAGGTCAAGGGTTCGGATCCACATACTGGCCAACTGCCCCCTGCCAAAAAAAAACTTTTTAAAGAAAAGGCTCTTGTTTAAATGGCTAATTTAAAGAATAGGATGATTAAATAATATCTATAATATGATACTGGTGTCATATATGAAATTTAGCCATAACATGTATATTTATGTATATTATCTAACTAGAAAGAATGCCAAATTCTCTAGGCTAAATCCAGCCAATAAATTTATAGATCATGTTTTCTTTCTCTATTGTTAACAATTTTACTGAGGCATAATTGACATGTAAAAAAACTGCACGTGTGCAAAGTGTTCAATTTGATAAGTTTTGATATATATATACATTTGTATGTACATGTATAAAAAACATCACTACAATCAACATAAAAAGCATAACAATCCCCCCCAAAGTTTTCTCATGCCATTTTTTAATCTCTCTCTCCTATCCCTCCCAGCTCCTGTCCCATCTCTAGTAGACAGAAAACCATTGATTTGTTATCTGTCACTATAGTTTCCATTTTCTAGAATTTTACATTAGTGGAATTATAGAGTATGTACTCTATTTTGCCTGATTTCTTTCCTTCAAAATTATTTTGAGGTTTATCCATGTTGTTATATATATCATTGTTGTTACGTGGCTCATTCCTTTTTATTGCTTGTAGAATATTACAATTTGTTTATCCATTTACCCGTTGATGGACAATTGGGTTGTTTCCAGTTTGGAGTTTATGATAAGCTGAAAAACAGCCCTTTGGAAATGTTTACATCCTAATCAACAGAACTTGCGAATGTTTTACCATATATGGCAAAGAACCTATGCAACTATGAATAAATTAAGGATCCTGAGATTGGGAGATTATTATGGGTTATTTGGGTAAATCCAATGTAATCATAAGGGTCCTTATAAGAGGAAGACAGAAGGGTCAGAGTCAGAGAAGGTTATGAGAAGAAGGCAAGGGCCCCAATAGCCTCAACCTATTAGAGCATCAATTCAAGTCCACAATCTCATCTAAGTCTCATCAATTCATCTGTGGGTGTGGTTCTGGACATAATCCAAAATACCTCTTCATCTGTGAATCTGTGAAACTAGAAAACAAGTTATATGCTCAAAAAGGACAATGGTGGCACAGGCATAGAAAAATCTATATAGATGTTCTCATTCAAAAAGAAAAAATAGAAGAAAAGCAGAGGTAATATTACAAAGAAAATTTGAAATCTAACTTGGTGAACTCCATAAAGCTTCAAGCCCCAGGAGTAATACTCCCATGGCTGGAGGCTCCACCAAATGGACCCATGGCTCCACCCTATGGGCCCTCAGCTCTGATCTCAGAGTTATCTTTTTTTCCTTAAAGGTAGCATGTGTTTGCAGCTGAGTAGTTTTATTAGCCTGCTTCCTGTCTGTTGAATTTTGGGAGTCCAGCAGCCTTTTATCATTTTGTTCATTCTTTGTCTCTTTCAGTCCAAGCTGGCAATGTTTCTACTGATACAGCACTCTTAAAAATTTTGTGGGTTTCCCATGTATGTCACAGGAATTCACTCCATTAAACAAGAAAGCTGTTCCACAGATATATGTTGAATAATCCCATCTTTATTCCTGGCTTCTTTTGAGATATTTGAGGGGATCAATGAGTCATACACCTAATATCTTCAAATGGCCCTCTGCATGACTGAAATACTGATGTTTATCTAAAGGCCTTCAAGGCACTAACAAAGCTGCTCAGCCACACCTTTGATTTTCTCTCCCAAGTGCACTTTCCTGTAATTAAATCTAATTTTAGCATTGTTTGAAATTGGGTAGACTGAGAATTTCCCAAGTCATCAAGTCCTGGTTTCTTTTTGTTTAACAGTTCTTCCCTCAATCTATTTATTGACTCTACATTTTGCTATAAGAAGCAAGAATCCAAGCCACTTCTTCAACACTTTGCTTAGAAACCTCACTTTACTATCCAAATTCATGATTTACAAGTTCTACTTTCCGCATAACTTTAGGACAAAGTTCTGCTAAGCCTCTGTCACTAGATAACAAAGAACACCTCGTTTCCTTCTAAGCTCTCATGAGCAGTTCCTCTAATATCCACACTTCTACCCACAGTTTGTTTATGATGATTTAAGTATTCTCTAAGACAATATAGGTTTTCTCTACCATGTTCCTCACTTCATTCTGAGCCCTCACTGGCGGAGTCTTTACTGTCCATATTTCTACTCATGTCCATGTTTCTACATATTTCTGTGAACAGTCTGTACCCACTGCCCAATTAGAAAGCCACTTTCACATTTTTAGATATTTGTTAGAGCACAACCTCACTTCCAGACACAAAATCTCTATTAGCTTCCCATTTCTGCTTTAATAAATTGCCACAAACTTAGTGGCTTGCAACAATGCAAATTTATCTTATTCTCCTATAGATTAGAAATCTAAAATAGATTTTGAAATGTACTGACAATCATGAGACTCAGAGAGCTAAAATCAAGTTGTCAGAATATTCACTCCTTCTGGATGCTTTAGTAAAATATTTATTCTTTGCCTTTTCCAGCTCACATTCCATGGCTCACGGTTGCATCCCTCACATCTCTGCTCCTGTCATCACATCTCTTTCTCTCCCTCTGCTTCTTCACATTGCTTTTTATGCCTACCTCCTTCTCATAAGGACCCCTGTGATTACATTGGGCCCATGGAAATAATCCAGAATAATTTCCTCATCTCAAGAACCTTAACTTAATGACACCTGCAAGGTCCCTTTTGCTATATAAAGCAACATATTCACAGGTTCTGGGGTTTTGGATGTGGACATCTTTGACAAGAAATTATGTTTAAATCCCTCACACTTTTCTTTAATATGAAAAGTTTCTTCATCTTTATATTTGAGAGATATTTTTTCTAGCATGAAATTCTAGATAAACAGCTATTTTTCAGCACGTTAAAGAAAGTCTGCTGTCCTCTGGTTTGCAGATAGTGATGAGAAGGCCACTGTCATCTTCATCTTTTTTTCTCTGTAAGTAATGGGTATTTTTCTCTTTTTGCATATTTTTCACTGTATAACTGGTATTCAGTAAATTTAATATGATGTACCTCAGGTGGTTTTGTTTCTTCTGCTTGGGGGTTATTGAATTCTTGAATCTGTAGGTTTATATTTTTCATTAAACTTGGAAAAATTTTGGCTACTAAAATTTCAAATATTATTTCTACTCCCCACACCACAATAACATCAATTATAGGTACACCATTTATACAGCACTCTACCCAACATTACAGAATATACATTCTATTTAAGTGCATATATAGTATTTAAAAAGATAGACATAGTAATTCAGTAAAACAGATTTTCTCCTTGCCTTTGGCTTGCAGCATGTTTACTATAATTTGTCTGTTAGTGGATCTCTTTGTGGATATCCTACTTGGAGTTCATTGAGATTTCTGGATGTGTAGATCATTTTTCAATAAATTTGGGGAGTTTCCAATTATTACATCTTCAAATATTTTTCTGCTCTTTTATCTCCCCTCCTGGTACTCCCATTACATGTATGTTTAATGTGCTTAATGGTTTCCAACATTTATCTCAGGGTCTGTTCGCATTCTTTGTCACTCTGTTCTTCAGATTGCAGTCTCTATCAATCTGTCTTCAAGTTCACTAATTTTTTCTTCTGACAGTTCTAATTTACTGTTGAGGTCCCTAGAGTGAATTTTTCATTTCAGTTATTGTATTTTCCTACTCCAGACTTTCTATTTCATTTTTTAAATGATTACTCTTTATCATTCTCTATTTGATGGGAAATTCTATCTCTTTATCATACTCTATTTGATGGAAAATTGTCTTTTTTTTTTTTTTTTTTTTTGCTGGCCTGAACAGAGATCAAACTCCAGACCTTGGTGTTATCAGCACCACACTCTAACCAACTGAGCTAAACAGCCAGCTGTTACCTTCCTTTAATCACGGTTTCCTTTAGTTCTTTGCATATACCTATAATGGCTACTTTAAAGTCTTTGTCTAACATCTGACCACTCTCACAGGCAGTTTATGTTGCCTACTGTATTTATAGTGTATGGGTTTTCCTGTTTCTTTGCATGCCTTATAAAGGAATTTTTGCTGGTAATTGGACAATTTAGGTAATACGAGTATATGGTAGCAACTCTGGGTAAATACACCCCTGCTCTGGGACTTATAATTATTTGCCTGTTTATTTAATGGCTGGCTGGATTATTTTAGTCAAGTCTGCTTCTCCTCCGCAGTGTTAAACCTCTAATGTTGTTCCTCAAGGGGTTTCAGCTTTGCATATGTATGCCCACAGTCATTCTAGTATGATAGTGGTTTTGGCAGGACTGTCACTTGCTCTAACCATACCATGCTGTTAAGCTATACTAATTGCCAGTTGATTGATGCATTGTTTTCAATGAGATCCTCGTGCCTAACAATTTAGACACAGACAATCCAACAAATTCAGGTTCCTTTGAAAAAGTAGTTCTCAAGGTCAGTGTTTGAAATTTGCTCTGATCCCGGGTGGGTTCCTCCAACCGATCTCTTTCCTAGGTTCTCTGCCTCTTCCCACAAGCCAAAATCTCTGAGTCAAGACTCTGGAGCTAGTGGTGGAGACAATGGCACCTTCTCTCTGAGAGACACCCTCGCTTTAGGAGCTGAGTACTCACTGGGGGCCAGGGAGGGTAGAAGGTAGACAGTAGCCTCTAAGTTTTTCAGTTTGCTTCAGCCACACTACAGCCATCACTTCACAGGCAAGATTAAGGACAATCAGGGCCCCAGTATTCTCAGCAGTGCCACACCCAAAAATAAAGCTTACATCTCATGAGTGGGGGCTGGGCAAAAGAAGGGAAATCCATCTCTCAGCCACACTCACTCAGAACTTAGCCTCATCAACAGGTAGCAGAGGTAGTATGATAAAGGCTGATATCCTGCCTCCCAGAGGACAGCCTTCTGACTGGGAGCCGGGGGGAGAGGGAGCCCTGTGTTCTTGGCTGCAATAGTCTGGAGTGTAGTTTCCATCTCACTGAGTTAGATAGTGGGACAGAAGGAAGTGGGTCTCAGTTCAGATACCCAGAGTCTTGCTTTTCTTACCAAAACATAGATTTTCTTGAATAAATGTTTCTTCATTTACTTAATACTTAAATATTATCAAGACCATTTCTAGAGACATTAAATGGTGTAGTTTTTTTTAAATATGGTTTTCTCCAGTTTTTCTGGGGAGCAGGTCAGCTGAGCACCTCTTACTGTCATGCCAGAAGTCCCTCTGGTCAATTGACTAATAAAGGTGGCAAAGTAATCAATGAGGAAACGAGAGTCTTTTTCAAAAAATTGCTCTGAACAATGCATATGGAAAAAAATGAAACTTGACTCTTCTTTATACCATATACAAAATAATTTGAAGTGAATCATAGTCTAAAACTGTAAAATTTCTAGAATAGAACATAGGAACATAGGAGGAACTCTTTGTGACTGTGACTTTGAAGCAAAGATTTCTTAGCTAAGACACAAAAAATTGTTAATTTAAACTTCATTAAAAAAAAATTTGTTTGTCCTTTGAAAGATACTGTTAGAAAAACTAACAGGCAAGCCACAGAATGAGAATAACTTTGCATACTATAAATCTGATAAGGAACTTGTTTTCGAGCTATATAAAGAATTCTTTCAACTGATAAAACAATCCAGCTTAAAAATGGGCAAAAGTTTGAACAGATACTTCACCAAAAAAGATATGCAAATGGCTAATAAGAAAATGATATGATGTCCAATATTATTAATCTTTAGGGAAATGTGAATTAAAATCACAATGATATAGCACTATATACCTATTAGAATAGCTAAAATTAAAAAGACTTATGATACCATACATGAGAAAGGTGTGGAGCAACTAAAATATTTATATGTTGCTGGTTGGAAAATAATATGGTACAGAAACTTTGGAAAGCAGTTTGGCAATTTCTCTAAAAGTTAAACATAAAGGTAATATACAAGTAAAATGCTTCAATCCCACTCCTACATGGTTACCCAAGAGAAATAAAAACACAAAGACTGGCATGCAAATGTTCATAACTTTATTAATTATAGCCAAAACCTGGAAACAACCTAAATGTCCATCAACAGGTAAATGGATAAACATGTTGTGGTATGTCTATACAATGAAATACTACTCAGTAATAAAAGGAATAAACGTATCAGTGAAAGAAGCCAGGCACAAAAGACTCTACAATTCTATTTATATGAAATTCTAAAAAAGACAAAATTACGGTGTTAGAAAACAAGTCTGTCGCTGCCTAGGGGTGGGACTATTGATGGGAATTGACTGCAAAGGGGCATGAGGGATCTTTTGGGGAATGACGGAAATATTCTTTATCTTTACTATGGTTTTAATTACATTACTATATACTTGTCAAGCTCATCTAACTGTACCTTTAAAATAGGTGAATTTTATTACATGTAAATTACACCTCAGTAAACTTTTATTTTTTAAAAAAAAAGAGCCATGGAAGGAAAATATTAAATAGTTTAATAGTGGCAAAAAATCAGGGAGATGGAGACACTCAGTCTTCATATATATTTAGTAAACTAACATACTGGATATCAAAGATTCTGAAATTATGTTAGATATCAACTGAAAATGTTCTTTTGTCAATCATTTTCATTCACTTACAAAACTAACATTTCTCTTAAGACAGATTTCTGAAACTATTTCAGGAGGGTGTTATTATTCCTTGCTCACTAAAAAAACAAAAGAGGGAGAATGTTGATATATCAAGGCTAACAAGACTAGGATAAATTAGCATTTCATTCAATAAATATTCACTTATTTCCTCTCCTTCAGTCAGAACATACTTCCCACCCCCATCACCTTTATGCTTGACCATGTGTCTTGCTTTGGTGAATGGTATATTGGCATGCAGGATGTTTGCATGTGCTTGCATGGCCTATCTTGCACTTGAACTCCTGTGATCAAGATGCAAGCACAACCCATGTACCTGGTAACCCTGTAGATTAAACTTGAACTTTACTGAGGACTAAACCTAAACTTGCCTCAAAGCCTAAAATTGAACCATAGTCTACAGCAGAGCCACTTATGAATTAGAAAATTAAAAGCTTGCCATGATATGACAATGAATTTGGTGGAGGCTTTTTCTACAACATTACTGCAGCAACAGTTGGCTAACACAAAGGTAATATTTGTGGAGAAATTACAATGTTCTAAGCACTGAGCTAAAAACTTTATATGTACTACCCATTTAATCATCACAATAACTATAAGAATATTTCTAATTGTCACTTTTTAATACATGATAAAAACTGAAGTGCTAAGAGGATAATTGCATTATCCAAAGTCTCATAGGAAATAAGTGAACAAGTAGTATTTAAACCCAGGATGTTATAACTCTGGTACTCACCCTCTTATGCGTTGTGTTCTATTTGTTAGATGGAGCATTTAATCGGTGCCCCAAATATAACAACACAGTGAGTGTTATCAGTATTTTTAAAAGAAAACTACCCAAGATATTATTTTCCATATGTAAGAAAGTAACTTACTATCAGACTGCAGTGAATGCACTGACGATCAAGACCAACTTACATTTTAAAATTTTATTCTACTTGGGATGCTAAATAATGGTTAACACTCTTCATTTCCTTTTCCTCCACCTAACCTGACAATCTTCACACCTGCATCTAAACAACCATCTATTTACCCAACCTCAACTCTTGGTTTGTCAATGGCTGGAGAAACCGCACTGCCTTGACTTCATTACAAGGTTACTATTCAATATGCTGAGGGACTCTCCATATTGCTTTGCAAAATTGTGCTTATCTACATCAATTCCCTCTTTCATTCTCCACAATAGCACTTCCAAACTTTAATCACTACCGTTAGTCATCATTTCAATATCATCGGTCACAGAGGATATGCTTCCAGTTTCACAGAGAACAAATATTTAATGAGGCATTAAATTTCTCGACTTTTCCTCTTTCAGCCTTATACTTACCTTTACCTCTCATTACCCCTTACTCTCGTCTCTCTGATGACTAATCACACCCCTCTACTTTTAATTCTCTTCCTTCCTATACTTTGCTCTATAGATTCAACAGCTTCCTTTTTTCTTGTTCCTGGGAAACTTACCTACTCATTTCTCCCACATCTTCAACCAACCTTCCCACAAATCTGATTCCTCTACAAACTACCAAATCATGTATTTCTTTGCTTTCACTATTAAACTTCTTGACAAAGTAGTCTACATCAGCTATCTTCACTTTTTCACCTTCAGTTCATTACTTAATGCAATGCAATGTGGTTTCCCCTTCTCTGAACTTTACCAGAACTATTCTCTCAAATGACACTAACAGTTTCAAAATTGCCCAAGTCAATGGTCTCTCAGTTATCATCCTAACCAAGCTGTCATTTTAAATGATGCTCTCGACTACACACATCAACTCCATCCCTGCAGACCCACCCACACCTAACTGCTCTTCCTCTTGTGTTCTCTAATATGATTACTGGTGCCACTATTCATTGAGTCACCCAACCTAGAAGTCTAAAGGTCATCCTAGTCTTTTCTCTCCTCCACCATATCATAGCATTTTAATAGCTCCAATAGTGTAATTACTATCTTAGTTCAGCCCTCATAATCTCTCAGTTGGATTATTCAAAAAGTCTACTAACCTGTTTTTAAGAATCCAGTCTAGCACACATTCAATCTACCTTCCACACTCTTAAAAATAATCATTTAAAAATGCAAATTTAATCAAGTAACACCTCTACTCTCCTTTCGTCCATGCTTAAAACCCTTCAGTAAGTATTCAGTGGGTATCTACTAAAGATGGCGGATAAGGAACAAAATACATTGTTAGGAAATACAAGGTATTTTCATGGTTATCTCTACAGCATCATCTCCCAGTCACCTCCCTACACCACATTGCTTGCATCTTACATTCTATTTATATACAATTTCTTTCCTAGTATAAGTTATGTTGTTTAGTGTCTTGATACTTTTTGTTGTACTGCTCTCTCTATGTGAAATACTATACATACTCCTCAATGTAAAATGCTGCCCATACTCCTTCCTCAGTCTGACCAAGAAAAACGTAAGGTCTTTCAATACTCAAATTAAACATCAACTCCCTGGGAAGCTTCTTTTGCACCCTGTCTCCTACCCATTTTAATTGCCTTTTTGTCCCCCCACTATATCTGTACATATGTCTAAAGCAGCATTTGCTTTACATGCCTGTCTCTATCAACTACACTTTAAACTTCTTGGGAATCATATTTTAATTACCTATGTATCCCCAGTGCTTAGCATTATATGCAAAACATAGTATGTACTTAATACATATTTTCCTAAAATTCTCTTTTTCTTGGTTCCTTTAACATTGTCTTTTACTATTTTTCTTCCCACCTGCATAATCCTTTTCAGGTTCTTTCTTAAGTTCTTTTCAGCTTATCAATAATTATAGATCATTTACTGAAAGACTTTATGCCAGCAATTGTTCTAGATGTGTACTAGAACACATCCTTTAAGTATGTGTTCCCATTTAGTCATCACAGCAATCCTGTAAAATAGGTACAAGTATTCCTCTTTTAGGATAAACAGAGATGTGGAATTTACATAATTTTCCCAGTGTCATATAGTTAGAAGGCACTAATGCTGGAACTTAAGCCCAGATCAGTGACAGTCCATTTTACTACAATATTTACTACTCTACCAGACTATTTTAAATCAATATGTTCAACACTTATTTTATTATTTCCAAACCCAAATCACTCCTGCCTCTATGATTCCTACCTCCATTCATGGCATTACTATTACCAGCAACAATACAGAAGTCTTCCAAGCCATGTATAATTCCTCCATCTAATTTCCCCATATTCATTTGGTCACTAAGCCGCATTATATGTCTGAAAAGTCTCTGGAATCTCTGCCTCTTTACTGCAGTATTTCAGTAGCTGCCTTGCTGTTCTCCACAGTTGCTGCCCCCTCCAACTCATCTTCCGTTTCTTTAAGAGTTTTCTTTCTAAATGAATGTGACTGACCTCTGGATAATATGGCTAAATACAAGCAATTCTCTTCTCCACTTCCTAAGACTTCAATTAAAATGATCAGTGAAACTATTAAAAAATAGGGTGACCAGTACTGGAAACTACAAAAAAATGACATTCTCAGATCAGAAAGTTGAAGACCTTTTGCAAGTTATAGTGCCAACAGGACTTAATTGAAGGAAGGATTGGCCCAAACCAATACTCCTCAGTTAAGAAGTAAACTTGTCTGGAAAGCAAATAAAGAGAAGCAGCAGATTGCCACAAATATGCTCAGAGTTGGAGATGTGAGGCTGAAGGTGAAAGCAGACTGTGAAGCAACTAGGTGATACAATATGGTATTGTGGCTGAGAGCCCAGGTGCACATTAGATAACAACTCCATGTCCTCCAAGCTATAAGGGCATATATCACGTTCTTTGGGTAGTCTAAGGACACCTCCCACTGGACTTCAGGCAAAGGTTAGGAACCACTTCACTCACCCAATTTGGGGAGGGTATTCATACACTCTAGCATCTCTCTCCAAAATTTCTCTCCCAATCTCTAACCTCCTGGACTTTTACAATCTCTATGTCTTTTAGGGGTATAAATGCTGTCTAACAAATTTCACACTAATTTTATCAATTCTATATCACTGTGGCTTTCAACCTCAGTTTGGATTATGGCATCTATGGGGCTTCAACAGAAACTTCCATCTTAATATCCTTTTACATTAATAGTCTGGGTAATGTTTCTGTTTGTGGTAGGTCTGAGGGAAGGGCAAAAAAATTACTCAAAGGCAAGACTAAAACTCTGTCCAAAATCCTTTTATCTTTAAATACCATCTGAAATTAGACTGGCTGATTCAAATCCTGTCTTCAACTACTAGTTGTATGAGCTCTGCAAGTAATTTAAGCATCCTAAGCCTTGGTTTCTTAATCTTTAATATATGAATAATAATAGGCCTTCACAGGGTTATTTTAAGGATCAAATAAGATGATATAAATAAAAGTACTTATTGAAGCCCATAAGATTCTATGAGAACTGCCTCTTCACATCTCTTTGACCACATCATCTGCTACTGCTCTACCCCTCACTTGAGCCAGGCACTGTTTCACTTCAAGACTTCTGCTATTGCTTCTTTCTCCTCTCCCTGGAATACCCATCCCTCAGATAATTGATGGCTAACTTCTCCACCTACTTTAGGCCCTTGCTCAAATGCTACCTGTTCAGTTAGATCTTCTCTGAGCATCCCACTAAGGCTTAAACCCCTCATTCTACCTCCGCCACTCCCTCTACCCCTTTCCAGTCTTATTTTTCTCCATAGTACTTATTATCTTCTATCATACCATATGTTTTCATATGTTTATCTTATTTTCTGTCTCTTCCTACTTAAATGTAAGTTCCATGAAGGACACTGTCTGGCATACAAGACCTAGTCAATAAATATAGGCTATTAATATAATAAAGGATATTATAATGCAGAACCTCTCTGAAATATTCCAGGCGTCAGACCCAGCAGTAGCAGCACTGTTCCTAGCTTACACACAGCATGCCAGACAAAAAGGTGTGTCACTCAAGAAACATTATTGGCCAATATGCAACTATAATGTAAAATCACAAGTAAAGAATCAATGTCAGGGTAAGATAAATAGTATCCCATAAAATCAAGTTAATTTTAAAAATAGGAAAAAAGCACTTCAATACTAAAATGTGTTCTTTAAGCTACATTGAAGAGAAAAGTGAATAAAACAAAAATAAGCAATAACAAATGGGAACAAATAAAGATGGAATTGTGACAAAAAGTTGCTTATCACATCAAAACCACTGGAAAAGAATAAAAATCAAGCTTTTTGCCAAAGAAAACCAAATCAGTTAGGTAGAATACAGTTGTTAAATTAGTAAAACTTAGAAAAATGATTATAAATGGGAAAAGAAAAATATATAATTATTATAAGATTTCTAGCTTGTGCAATTGTTTACATGGCAGTAACCTTAGCTGAATTAGAATTAAGCTCAGAAAAGGACAGGTTGAGTTAGGTTTTAGAAATGTTGAACTTTGGATGCGTGAAAACTGTCCAGGTAGGCATTCCTGAGCTGAAGTTGGAAATACAAGTATAAATATGGTGCTCAAGAGAAGGTTGTGATATAGAACTGAGGATCTCTGACATATAGTGGTAGTCTGAGTCATAAGAGTAGAGAGATCACCAAAGTATAACATATAAGTTTAGAGGATAATTCAACAAAGAAATATTTGACAAAAGAGAGAAAAAGAAGGGTGCTGCCACAAATAACAAAGGAGAGAAAAGATGCCAGAAAGAAATGCCTAAAAAATGAACACTGGCAAAAATTAGTCTTGTTAGATAAGAACTAGAGAGGTTTTTACTGCGCACATTTCCCTACATTTATTCTCTGTTCCAACAAAACCACTCATCATTCTCCAGATACACCTGTCCTTTTCCTTTAGTTACTCTCTCCCTGACTCATCTTCCCCAATGTCTGCCAGTTACTCATTTCCAATCTTCAAAATCCAATTCAAATATTTTCCTCCAATATACCATATTTTTACTTGGCTCCACTTGTATAGGGTTAATAATTTGTTCCAAGTAGGTAGAAAAGATTGTTCCAAGGGTGATGTATCCTTGACTCTAAAATCTCAGTCTCAATACCAATATCTGTACTGAGAGAAAGGAGGCTGAATGAGAATGAACGATAACCAGAAACAGCATATCTAAATTTTCCTTGAAGTTTAGAGAGAGTCATAAAAATATTACAGGATGTCCAAACATGAGTCGTACAGACACACTTTGTTAACATACTGGAGGACATAGCTGAAGTTATAGATATTGAGGCTGGGCATGGGCAGCTAGTGAGTTAGCATGAAAGTGCCATGGTATATGAGAAACTGGGCACATATCATGTGTCACCAGTACAATCTTTTTACCACACTGATTCGAGTAGCAACAAATGCTGCCTAGATAATAATCTGTTCTTATTTTTTATTTAAACTAATTTTTCTTTGGAAAGGTAATATGTGAATGTGGTAAACAAAAAAACACATACAAGGCAAAATACATGCAATAAAACGGGTTCCCTTGCCAGAGTCAGCCACTATGGAATTTTATAAATATTTACAGAAATATTCAATGAACCGTTGAATACCTCAGTCTGTCTTCTAGCCTGGTGATCCCCAAAAGACTACAACTACTTGAAGAGACCTTCTTTGAACTAAAACAAACATGGCCACATAGATTTTTCTGGATATATTTCATCACTCATACCGAGAAGTTTCTTAGGGTCAGAGCCTGTATCTTATATGTCTTTGCATTCCCAAAATGTATAACATATCTTAGCAGAGAAAAATGCTTACTTAATGAAGTAATAAAGTCACAAGAATGATAGATTCCTTAAATTTTCATTAAAAAATTGGAGAATCCAGAAATTATATGGCAAGTAGAAAAAAAGTAAAAATAGTTTTTGAAACCTGCTTAATTTTGAACTATTCTTTCCTGTTTTTCCAGTTGAAAAAGGTAATTGATTGAGTTGAAGTTTTAATTTAAATATACTGAGCAAAATATGTTATTTTCTAAATAAACAGCAATCTAAAAATTGGTTGCTAAACATCAGAAATCAAAGACTACAAACTGTGACAACAACTTATATGCATTTTATTATAATATTTTATGATTTATAAGTTAAACCATAGATTTGCATGCTGGTTTAGAAAAAAGTGCCAAAACAGGCTGAGTGCATTAAGAACTAGATTTTGTAATTTGACTTAGGGAAAAATATGAAAAGGACTATAGTATGGAGGATGCAAAATTTTAAAAATCTAAGTATTTTGCTGTTTACTAAATTGATGAAAAATCAAGCCAGCATAATATAAATTAAAATGCACACTAGCACTTAAGCTCTTATTCTTGCATTGCTTTTTTTCCAATTACCATTATTAGAAGCTATTTTCCAGAATATTTCCACATTGTTATCAACGTCTTCCTTTCTCTAAACTGGCCAAGAAGACTCAATAAGTTATTTTGACCTCATACTACTATATCAGCATCCTCTAAGTGCTTTCCCTACTTTATAGCCTAGTGGGCAGAAATTCTGCCTTAATTATTAGGATAGTGTCTGATTTAAGTAACCTCTTCTAAGCAGGTACTTACAGTAAACGATGATTATCAGAACCTCTGTAAAAAATGGATTTCTACTATTGTAAGACTATAGATATGGGAAAAAACTTTTGTCCCAAACATAACAAACTATAGAGGGTCACCTAAAATAATAGAAGACTAAAGAAAAAGACCTATGAGTACCTATGGGTATTGTTTCATTAATTTTAACATATATGCAATTTACCACTAACCTAATTTAGTCTCTAATTCTTTATAAAGTGACTTCTAAGTATGATCTTTATCTTCATTATTAATATACTTTTACAAGTCTACTTCTAAAACCAAATCTATTTCAAAAACCAGTTTTTAGGAAAGACATCATCTTTTCTTTCAGAATAAAATTTACAATACAACTTTTACTTTCTATAGATGGAGAGGAAAAGAGGTCTAATAAAGTATATCTTATTCCAGTACAAATAGGAAACTGTATGTGGCAATAGAAGTATATCTATGCTGAATAATTTTAAAGTTTTATGTGGCTTTATTCTGCTATTTTCTACTCCTGTGGGACTCTGACAGCAGGTGAACCATTTGTCACCAACTATAAAAAATTATTAACTAAAGTAACAACACCACAAAAACTAAGCTGGTATCTACCAGATGTATTTTATGGCCATTTCCCAAGATGACCACTATTAAAATATGAAGTAGTGCTAATTTCAACTGAAGTTCTCTATATTGAACTATGTCTTAGAGGAATTCTAAAGCTCCAATGCATTCTGTAAATAATGGGTTTTGGAAAAGCTTCATATATCTTCATAACTTTCTCAGCTTTAATTGTGTTGATTCTGAAAGGTATATCATTAACAACCATAATGAGAAAAATTATTGCTTAAGGCCAATGGTGACACCAGAAAAATATTAAAATACCTGGAAAATAAAATAAGAGAATAACAAAAGAGGGAGAAAAGGAGAGAAAGGGTTTCGAATGGATTAATTTTTACTTAAAAAATTATACAAATAGGTTAATTTTTCCTTTTTTAAGAGTAAGTCATATGATACCTCAATGTAACATTTCTTAACATATACTAAATAGTATTGAATTTGGTATGAGGCACAGATTCCCTGGACTCGATCAAGAGAAGTTCCTAACTTAAAGTATAAGGCCACTGTTAAAAGCTTCACTTCCGACTATGAACCCCAAGAAAGAATGCAAACTCCAAAGCATTCCTCACTCTGTCCTCCTTAAGTCCCTATGGCCACCGCTCCACATTCTGATTAACTTCTGAAGGAGATTTTGAAATCAGTAAATATAACACTATAGCTACAGGTGTTCCTTTTAAATCTGCTTAGTTCTTCTTTCTTCAGTAGTATAACTGAGCTCAAAACTGCCTAACCTCCCAAATAAACGTTCTATCCCTAAAGGAGTAAAAGCCTTCAAATGGAAAAAAATATAAATAAAACAAACAATAACTTAAGAAGATGTTTAAGAAGCATCTTTAAGAACTCAAGAAGCCCTCCTAATGAAAAAGACACAAATGTTTATCACGAAGTTCCTCACAAAAAGAGTAAAACCCTTAAATTAAAAAAAAAAAACTTTAAAGTATTAATAGATATTCCAATATCTAATTAAATAAACAAAGAGAACAATAAGAAAATGTAAGATAAGTGATTACTGCAATTGTGTGTGAGTGCAT